>NC_137020.1:16597709-16675209 GCF_032717465.1 Coenobita brevimanus | reverse complement strand
TGTTTTTGTTTATCCTTAGTTTGCTTTATTTCTCTTCTGATAATCGAGTTATTTTTCATATCTTTTTCACTGTTAGGTTTATTTCTGTCTGTCTTTCTTTGTGTGTGTGTGTGTGTGTGTGTGTGTGTGTGTGTGTGTGTGTGTGTGTGTGTGTGTGTGTGTGTGTGTGTGTGTGTGTGTGTGTGTATGTGTGTGTGTGTATGTGTGTGTGTTTCCCTCCCTTTTTACTGTATCTATATCCATTCATCTGTCTGTGTCTCTATATCAGTGTATATTCTCTATCTACCTATTTGTCTATCTGTGTCTATCTGTCTGTCTCGATCGATGTCTATATATCAATGTTTATGGTATCTGTCTATCTGTTTATCCATGTGTCTGTCTGTCTATTTCGATTTACGCGTGCTTTTCCTTTCTTCCTCTGTTCAGTCTTTTGCCTCTGCCCCTTTTCCTGTGAAATGATTTTTTGCTTTTCTCCTAGATTTTTTCAGTAATGCAGTTTTTTCCTCTTTTTTCTCTTTCCATCTACGTATTTTCATTTCCTCTTACTCCACTCTTCCCCTTCCTCCTCCTCTCCGTTGCATTTCCTATTCACTATTGCCCCTTCTCTCTCTCTCTCTCTCTCTCTCTCTCTCTCTCTCTCTCTCTCTCTCTCTCTCTCTCTCTTAGTTCACAACGGCTATCCTTTTTTCTTTCTGTTATTTCCGAGAATAACTTTGTCTTCAAAACTATGATGCCAATTATATGTGAAGCCGTTCGGTATTAACACTTTACTACAATATTTATTTTCATTATTTTTACTTTATTTCTTTATTCATGTTAGTACCAGGATGTTTTACTTAGCTTGGGAATTCATTTTTATTTTTATTTTTCTGTATTTTATTTTTTTTTATTTTATTTTTACTTTACGATTTTTATTATATTTCTTTATTCATGTTTGTACCAGGATGCTTTACTTAGCTTGGGAATTCACATCTATACTCCTTTCACCTTAACGTGGCCCAATTTTTCGTCCATTCCAGCTTCTTTCACAAGGCTCAGTGGCAAAAGACAGCCATTCCTCAACATTTCCATAGCACATCTTCGTGACTAGCACCTTATTCTAGTTTAATATTTTGTTGCAGCTAAGCGTTCAAGATGTAGAGATGTTAATTTTAGACCAAGTTAGAATAAAAAGAGTATATTAAGGACGGAAAAAATATAAAAGAACGTCCACCATCATAAACCCATTAAAACTCTCCGGCCGAAATTGCGAAGTTTTTTATGATTCAAAGTCTAATTTTTTTCTCATTAGTTTTTTTTTTTTTTCACCACGATTACCTTTTTTGCCTTTATTGGGTATTATAATTGACCTTAGGAATTTTAAAGTATTGAAGTAATTAACCCTTTCAGTACGATGATTTTGGTTTTTTTTTTTACCATCTTCTTTCGTTCATTACCGTCTTCTCTCGTTCATTACTTTATAAATTCATCATGGCTACGTCCTTCTTCATCACCTAATGGCGGATGTCATCGCTGCTCGATCTCTAGCAGCTTCTCTCTTCAGTGCTATATCTGTGGCATCGTCCCAGGTGTTTTTCGGACTGCCTCTCGCAACTCTGCTCCCAACATTCACTTCTTTCACCCTCCACGCCCAGTTGCCATCCTCCATCCTCTCCACATGCCCTAACCATCTCGGTCTACCTCTTCTCAGCACAACACCAATATATTCCCATGATTTTGTTACGTTTAGGATCTGTCTTGACTATGCTTTCCTTTATTTTCATCGCCTGTCTTCACTATCCTCTCCATCTGTTATCTTGTTAACCTGTCTTTACTCTCCCTCCTTTATTCTGTTAACCTATTTTTACCATCTTCTCTTTCCTTTGTTACCCTATCGTCACACTCCTTAATTTTGTTAACTTGTCTTCACTATGCTCTCTTTCCTTTATTTTGTCAACTTCTCTTCACTGTGCTGTTGTCTTGTACATCTTCATTGTGCATCCTAGGCTTCACTGTACCACAGCGTGTATTGTATCCCAGGCTTCACTGTACAGCCCCAGCTTCAGTGTACTGCGCCCTAGGCCTCACAGTACTACTCTAGCTTCAGTTATTACATCCTAGGCTTCACTCTGCCACCCTAGCTTCAGTTTCTTCTCCAGGTCTTCACTGTAACGCTTGTCACAATACTTCACCATATCAATTGTGCTTCCCATAACTTCACTGTTATTTGTACTTTCCTGTCTTCACTCTTCCTCAGTCTGTCTAACCCTCACTCCCTTCGTTTCACACACATCTCTCCGAGTCAGTCTCATTCTCCATTCTTTCCCTCTGTATCATCCTTGGTCTCTCCCCCTCCTCCGCCACACTCACATACTCTCCTAGCCAGTCTCTCATTCTTCACTATCTCCAGTCCATCCCTCCACCTCATCCTCTCCTAGCCATTAGTCCATTTTTCATTATCTCCGCTCCATCCACTTCACCTCATCCTCGATCTTCTCCTCCCTTTCCCCCATCAGTCTCCATCCCTCCACTTCATTCTCGATCTTCCCCTCCCCCTCCTCCCATCCGTCTCACATACACTTTCCCGGTCAGTCTGAAACAACATTAGGTTAAACGATATTCAGTTCCAAGATACCTATAAAGTAACTATATTAATTGCTGTATGTATTCGCTCGGAGTAGTCTCGCGTATTTTCTTCTGTTCAACTGTCTTCCCTCAGTTCACCATATCCTTTCTTGTCTTTGTATTGTGGTATTGTGTTTTTATCTATATTAAGTGCACCTATCTATCCATCTATCTATATCTCTCAATCTATCATATCCTGTTTACTGCATTTTCTTAGTACTATCGTGTTCGACGTTCAAAATGGATGCAAAAAGTTTCGATGATTTGGTCGAGTCGTCTGCTAGCATCCGAAAAGACGTGGACGTGATAGAGTACGTGGGCAGAGGGGCCTTCGGGCGGGTGGAGCTGGTGTGGTTCAGGGGCGTCCTTGGGTGTATGAAAACTGGAGACGCGTAGGGAATAGCATCAATAGACAGTTTTAAGAAGGAAGCCAAGGTTATCCATGACCTGGCCGGGGTTGGAGGGGCGCCCAAGTTGTATGCCGTGGCTGATGATAAACCAATTCTTATTATGGAGTTCCTAGAGGGGATGAGCCTGTCAAGGTTCACGGAGGAGTATGAGGGGGACACGGCCGCCCTCTCTTCGGCCATGAGGAGCCTTGCGGACAGGCTGCAGGAGCTCCACGAGGCCGGGTACGTCCACGGGGATGCACACATGGGCAACGTGATAGTGGAGAGGACACGTGGGGGGGAGTGGAAGGCCAGGCTCGTCGACTTCGGCAAGAGCAGGGCGATGGACCCCACGCGGCCGAAGAGCGAGCAGACCTCAGACGATACCATGCGATTCCTATATGGCCTAAACAGAACCGGGCTGGTTACTGATGCGCACTTCAAGGCCATGGTACGTAGGGCTTTCGAAAATTCGGACGATGGTGTGGGGTACGAGTTGCCGATCCGACTGGTGACAAAATTGCTAGATGACCCCATGTTTCCGGAGCTTCTGCGAGAATTGGAGCCCCACTTATTTGTCGAAGTCACCCCCAGATCGACTCGCGTTCCTGGGAAGAGGGAAAGCGAGGAGGATGTGAAGACAAGAGGAAAACGGATCAGAGAGGGCAAGGAGGAGGAGGAGGAGGAGAAGAAGAAAAAGATGAGAAAGGTGGTTGAAAAGAGAGAGAAGAAGAGGGGTAGGGGAAAGGAAGAGGAGGAGGATGGGGAGGAGGAGAGTAAAAGGAAGAAAAGTGAGGGAAAACGAGGAAGAAAGAGGGGGAGAGGAACCAGGAAGAGATGAAAGGGAGGAGAGAGAGATAGATATTGCTTGATAGATAGATCTGGGTCTCCGTCATCATCATCATCATCATCCTTCGTAAACCAAATACTGGCTTGACGTGGTGAGGAAGATTGTGTATCCAAGTGACTGGTGGAGCTATACTGGTCAGGTGCAACGTACTAGGCAAGAATCATTACCTGGGATATTCCTGTCAGGAGCAACTAGGCAGGAATCATCACTTGGTATATTCCAGTCAGGTGCATCCATACTAGGCAAGAATCACCACTTCGGATATTCCAGTCAGGTACAACCATATTAGGCAAGAATTATCACTTGGTATATTCCAGTCAGGTGCAACCATACTAGGCAAGAATCACCACTTGGGATATTCCAGTCAGGTACAACCATATTAGGCAAGAATCATCAATTGGGATATTCCAGTTAGGTGCAACCATACTAGGCAAGAATCATACTGAGGATATTCCAGTCGGGTGCAACCAAGGCAGGAATCATCACTGAGGATATTCCAATCAGGTGCATCCATACTAGACAAGAATCGTCACTGGAGAGATTCTAGTCAGATGCAACCATACTAGGCCGTTTGGAAATCAAACTTAAGATATGATCCCCTCGATCGCCTGAGTCGGCCCTGCGTGGTACCAATCATCTGTGGGGCTCTACTAATTAGGTGATACTATATTATTTTTACTTGGCCTAAAATTACCCTCTCTCCATCTTAATTTCTGAGATGCAACAGTTAACACTAGAGTATGATGGTAGTCACGAAGAAGTGCCATGAAAACAATGCAGAGCCTTAGTATTGCCCCTCTTCTGCCACTGAGATACGGGACACAAGTTAAAGTGAATGTACTGTAATTAGTTATATAATACAATAATACTTTTTTTGTACTTAAGGAAAGGTAAGAATTTAGGTTCTCATATAATTATCAAACTACATAAAAGTACAAAATCTACAAATTATACCCCAAACTTTTATAAGAATCTCAAAAACACTGGTAGATTTTTTACCGTTACAATTTAAAACCAGGTGTCATCTGGTTATATGGTTACCACCCAGCGTAGTAAATGCTTTCCAGGCTTCTTGTAAATCTTTGGCTCGACACAGTGCAGAGTCACCTGAAAGGCAGCTCAACATCAAGTGAGTGGATGGTGGACGTCCCTATTGATACTCAAATTTTCTCACATTTCAATAAACAAATTTTTAGAAATGTATATTGAAAAGGCAGCTCAACATCAAGTGAGAGGATGGTGGACGCCCCCATTTAACCCCCAAATTTATCACGTTTCAATAAATTCACTTTTAAAAAAGCTGTATTGACAGGTTTCATCAGGGAAGTGAGTCGACTTTTACTCTTTTAATGAATTCTTTCCTATGAATATTTGTCGATTTTTTCCCCTTCACTCCCTTTGATCGAATGTTTTTAAAAGTGCAGTTTGGCTATTTTTGGGGGGGATCTTTTTTTCAGAATTCTAATGGATGTTTTACGTCCTGAGAGATTTTTCGGCTTTTTCTTAATTTCGTTTTTTTTTTTTTTATTGTACCGTACCTATATGTGTGTTTGCTTCAGTATGACTCTCTCTCTCTCTCTCTCTCTCTCTCTCAATTTCGTTCCTGTTTTTTTTTATTATTGTATGTATGTTTACTTCTTCAGTATGACTCTCTCTCTCTCTCTCTCTCTCTCTCTCTCTCTCTCTCTCTCTCTCTCTCTCTCTCTCTCTCTCTCTCTCTCTCTCTCAATTTCGTTCCTGTTTTTTTTTTATTATTGTATGTATGTGGTGAGTGTAGCCTATACACTGTATATACACTGTATATGGCTAGTGAGGGAGTGATCGCCCTCTACCTACACAGATCAAAAGCCCTCGGGAGCAGGGGGGTGGTTGCTTTTTCAGGCAGAGGAACTCCTTGAGAGTGAAATGGCTGGTAAGCATGCCGGCACGTGACTGGCTACAGCATAGCTGGGTCTTTCGGGTGTGGGCAATCAGGCAAGTTAGCTGCCTACTGCGACTGCAACACAATGGCGAGGTGTTCAGGAAGTTAGCCAAAGAAACCTTGATGGACTCTGAAAGAACAATAATGGCCCCCAGTCCCGTGCAGCCCTTAAATGGGCAGGGGGTGCTAAGAATCTCACGGTTGCCTCAGTTACAATCTAATTCCTTTGTCAATTCAAAAAATACAATTAGAATTGGTAACTGGAATGTGAGAACGCTAAATCATGACGGTAAAATCGATGAGTTAGTGAAGGTTTTTCAAAATTACGGACTTGATATTTGTGCTCTGACAGAAACTAGATTAACTGGAGTCGATAAGTTGGATTTGGAGGATGGTATACGTTTATTGATATCTGGCCGACAGGACGGAATGCATTATCAGGGAGTAGGATTGTTGCTGGGTTGTAAAGCAAATAAGGCTTTATGTGAGTGGGATCCTATAGATGAGCGATTGCTATACGCACGGTTTAAATCAAATCATGGCAACATCAGTCTGTTTGTGTGTTATGCACCTACTAATGATGCACTCGATGAAAGGAAAGACACATTTTATGAAAAGTTGCAAGAAGGAGTAGGAAGGGTACCTAGACATGATGTTTTGATCTGCGTTGGAGACTTTAATGCAGTAATGGGCTGTTCAAATGAGGGATTTGAGGCATGTATGGGTAAGATGGGAGTTGGTAGTAGGATGAGTGAAAACGGAGTGAGGTTTGGAAGCTTCTGTCTAGCAAATGACTTAGTCATCGGGGCACACTCTTTCAGCATTGCAATATACACAAGACAACTTGGGTGTCGCCGTGTGGAAAATATAAAAATCAGATTGATCACATCGCTATCAGTAGGAGGCATAGAAGTTCTCTGCTAGATGTTCATGTTAAACGGGGAGCGGATATTGGTAGTGACCATCAACTCAGCATTGCAAAAATAAGGTTTAAACTTAAAAATCAGAAGAAGGAAAAATCTGGTGTTGGTAGATACGATATTGTTAAGCTTAGAAGAGAAGGAGAAGAAAAGGAGGAATTCAGATTAGAATGCAGAAATAGGTTTTTGGTGTTGGAAACGTTGGAAGAGGGGGAGAGAAGTGTAGATGAGATGTGGGAGGATGTGAACAAAGTTTTGCATGAGACTGCTGAATGTACGATTGGAAGGAGACATAGATTCAGGAGAAAGAAATGGATATCAGAGGAAACGTGGGATATGATAAAAAAGAGAGGTGAGGCTAAATTGAGGAGTGAGATGCAATGCGTTGATGAACGAGAGATTGAATTAGCAAGAGCTGCGTACTGGAGTTTGAATTCAGAAGTAAGAAGGTTAGCTAGGAGAGATAAAAGAAGATGTGTGGATGAAAAGGTTGCAGAGACTGAAATCCTAATAAACAAAAATGATGGACAGAGTCAAAGAATAGCATATGAATCGATTAGAGAACTGAGTGGTAATGCAGGTAAACGCAAGGAAATACCAATTAGAGACAGGGAAGGAAATTTATTGACCAAAGATGGAGATATTAAAAATAGATGGAAAGAGCATTTTGAGACAGTTCTTAATAGACCAATACCACCAGAAGAGGATATACCGTCTGCTCAGGAAGATTTAAATATAGAAACAGGAGAGTTGAGGCTTGCAGAAGTGGAGAAAGCAGTAAAACAGTTAAAGAATAATAAGGCACGGGAGGATGGTTTATTTCCGGAAATGTTTAAAGTGGAGGGGGATAGATTAATAATGATCTTGACCAAGCTATTCAATAAGATATGGGTGACGGGGTTACTACCATCAGTTTGGAAGAATGGTGTAATTGTTAAAGTTCCGAAGAAAGGAGACCTGAGTGAATGTGGTAATTGGAGGGGAATCTCTTTGTCACCGATAGCTTTGAAAGTTTTCAGTAGAGTGTTGTTAAATAGGTTGGAGCCGGTGGTTGAGGGTATTCTGAGGGATGAACAGGCTGGTTTTAGAAAGGGACGTGGTTGCAATGATCAGATCTTTATAGTTAGGCATTTGATGCAGCAAGTTAATGAAATGAGAGTACCGTTAAGTCTTTGTTTTGTTGATTTTGAAAAGGCTTTTGATAGTGTTTCGAGAGAGTCTATGGGGAAGATCATGAGACATTATGGAATACCAGAGGAGTTTGTGAGGGTCATTATGAACATGCATGAGGACACATTTTGTAAAGTGATGGTTGATGGTTGTCTGAGTGATTCGTTTGAAGTCAAGTCCGGAGTAATTCAAGGTGGTGTTCTATCGCCTTTACTATTTATATTGGTCATTGATTACATTATGAAACGTGTTGGAACAGAAACCGGTGCAGGTATACTTTGGGGAGAGAACAGGAAACTTTTGGATTTAGATTATGCAGATGATATAGTTTTGATTTGTGATGGGCCAGAAGAGATGCAGAGAGTGTTGGACTGTTTGGTGAGTGAAGGTCGCAAGGTGGGTTTGGTTATTAATTGTGGAAAAACTGAAATAATCAATATGAGTATGGAAAATGCGCAGGAATGTGAAATTGGAGGTATGGTTGTAAAGCAAGTTGATAGGTTTAAATATTTAGGTACTTATTTAGCCAAGGATGGTTCTTTGAACTTTGAATTCGAGGAAACGTTAAAGAAGGCTAATCAGGCAATGGGAATGCTTAAAAATATTTGGAATAATAACAATTTCTCTGTGCATACAAAAATCAAACTTTATAAGGTAATGGTTAGGAGTATCTTAATTTATGGACACGAGTCTTGGTACAGCACAGTGACTATGGAAAATAAATTCTTGGTGTTTGAAAATAAAGCAATTAGAAGAATATTAGGAGTTAAGTGGTGGGAAAGGATACCAAATAGTAGAATTAGAGAAATAACGGGAGTGCAGCCGATCGATGAATATGTTAGATTCTCACGATGGAAGTGGCTAGGACATGTGTATAGGAGACAGGGAATAGTACGAGGTACACCAGGGTGGGTGGCACCTGGTAGGAGAGGTAGAGGAAGGCCAAAAGAGACGTGGGTGAGGACAATGAGACGGGAAGCTGGAGATGAGTGTTGGGGAGATCTTGAGGAGTTAGCACAAGATAGGATGTGGTGGTGTGAGTTCATCGAGGCCCTATGCATCCCCGAGGGTGCCACAGGAAATGATTGATTGATTTTTTTTTTGTTACACGATATGTTTATCATTAAATTAAAGTTCCCATTATACACACCATAGGATCCTTCAAATTCTATGCAGTTTTCTTTGCACAGGGCTGCTGTAATATGACCAAGGGGCATACGAGGGGGTGCTATGAGACTCCCCGCTGATTCCAGTACTACGCTGTGTTAATCCTCTCCCTTTTGCAGGGGAACGCTTTCCCTTTTGTGCGTTAAGATTACCAAAAGGTAAGGTGAACGCCTGCCCACAGTTTAAGATTACGGCCGTGAGACTCCACTGTCTCGAGCAACTGATAGCAAACCTATCTTTGTACTTGAAATGCGTGGCTTTGACAGTACTCCCGAGGAAACTCCCGGAGAATACTATAGTATCCCTGACGATAGGGCGAACCAGGAACAACAGAGTTCGCCCACAAGTATGCCGACACCCCCACACGGACCCCATGGGGTAGCCGCCACCAGCCACCACCACTCCGGGCAACAACGACGCATGTCAGCCCGGGCCGTGCGCCCCTGTGACATACAGCCACCACGCTGCCGCCACCGTAGGCGAAAGACACTACCTTCGCGTGGTGGAATCACTGAGCTAGCTAGGGGTGGAGTCAGAAACAGTACTCCAGACAGCGCCCCTCTGGTAGAGACGATCTATGGTCGCTCCCACAGTGTTTCGGTTGAGACGATCAATGGTCGCTCCCGCAGTGTTCAGGTAGAGACGATCAATGGTCGCTCCCTTAGGGTTCCGGTAGAGACGATCAATGGTCGCTCCCACAGTGTCCAGGTAGAGACGATCAATGGTCGCTCCCTTAGGGTTCCGGTTGAGATGATCAATGGTCGCTCCCACAGTGTCCAGGTAGAGACGATCAATGGTCGCTCCCTTAGTGCTCCGGTTGAGACGATCAATGGTCGCTCCCACTGTGTCCAGGTAGAGGCGATCAATGGTCGCTCCCTTAGTGTTCCGGTTGAGACGATCAATGGTCGCTCCCACAGTGTCCAGGTAGAGACAATCAATGGTCACTCCTTTAGGGTTCCGGTTGAGACGATCAATGGTCGCTCCCCCAGTGTCCAGGTAGAGACGATCAATGGTCGCTCCCTTAGGCTCCGGTTGAGACGATCAATGGTCGCTCCCACAGTGTCCAGGTAGAGACGATCAATGGTCGCTCCCTTAGTGCTCCGGTCGAGACGATCAATGGTCGCTCCCACAGTGTCCAGGTAGAGACGATCAATGGTCGCTCCCTTAGTGCTCCGGTCGAGATGATCAATGGTCGCTCCCACAGTGTCCAGGTAGAGACGATCAATGGTCGCTCCCTTAGTGTCCCGGTAGAGACAATCAGTGGACACTCCCCCAGTGTCCAGGTAGAGACGATCTATGGTCGCTCCCAGGGCGTAGCTAGGAGAGGGACGTCTCCACAACCGGAGATTGAACTCCAGGTGTCCTGTCCCAGAACATCCTGGACAGACCTCCCTGCCTCCCCCGGTCTCTGTTCTTTACGCCTGGCCCTAGAGCAGACACACCTGTCGGGCCCCAGTGACAGTCGCTGCCGCAGTCCTCCCCTGACGGCGCCTCTGGACGTGGGAGACCGCAGCCCGTCGCCTCTCTCGGCCCTCCCTAGGACACCCGGGCGAGACCTCGCCACGCCCCCACGACGCCGGGACCTGACCCAGAGGTTCCGGGACCTATTCGGCCCCAGTCCCAAGGGCCTTACGCCGGAGCCCAGTCCGGAAGCCACCGGGAGTCCCGGACACGAGAGGACGCCCTTGCGAGCCGCCCCGTGCCCTCTCAGTTCGCCCTGTCTTGACGGCGCCCCTAACTCAGCCGGATCACCAATGTCGTGCCCCCGTCTCCTTTCTTAAGAGAATACGGGTGATAATGTAATATTAGTGATATAGGTTAAGTGTGACTCTCTCTCTCTCTCCTAGAACCAGTATTGTGCAGTGAAACTATGTGATGTATATCAGGGTAAAACAGATCACAATGAGAAGTTAGAGGTCGAGAATGTGGACTAAGATCTGAGTGAATATATGTGCGAGTGTCACCCCGGATATCTATAACGACATATCCCCATTGCTGAAAGAAAGACTGTGAGGAAGAAATGTCATCTAGCCGCGAAGTAATATTGTGAAAGTAGTATTAAGAGTATTCCGCCCTTGTTCCGCGTTGTGAAGCGAGATTCTATGGACCATACCTGGAAGACCTCTCTGACAGATGTGTAATTAATAAGCCTGTGCCTAAAGAGACATGTTCCCACTCTAACGAGGAAATATCAAGAAAGGAAGTATTAATAATATTCCCTCCCTCTGCACGCTGCCCCTAAAAACCCTCTCTATTACTCGCTCACGCTCTTAAAGCCAAATCAAGAATCAGAGTTATTTGCCAAAGTACCTTCACTAACAGAAACCATATAAACTCCCCTGCTAATATCGGGCATCTTCCAATATTACTATAACTTTCTCCTCGCCGTTTTAAGCCACTCTCCGCGCCTCCCCTATCTCCTCCTAGTGAGTCACAGCCCCCTCCCCCCCCCGCTTCCGCGCTCTGCGCGCACCTGTATTTACTGCACTCCTAATACTCTAGGATTTGTTGTGTTGTCATTAGTATCTAGAAAGCAAGTATCCTGCGAGATACACATATCTTAGATAAGGTTTTATATTGCTCAATATTGTGTTGTAATATCTGCTGAAATGTCCTGTGTCTGACTGTGATAATATATGTGTATGGTGTTGCCGAAAGTTTTTATGTCCTGCCTCTCTTTATTGATTGATTGACTGATAGATAAATAATAGATTGATGGATAGGTGAAACAGAAAGAGCGGAATTAACTAAGCTTATCAACAACAGAAGGAAAGAAGAACAAGGAAAGAAAACCATGGATCAGATCAATGAAACCATAAAAAAAAAGGAAAGTCTGAAACAGGTCCGAAGTAAAATGGCCCTGGGAGAGCAACAAATTTATCACTGCATGAAGAAAACGGCGAAACCATTCATTTCAGAGAGAGGATGGTGAAGAGAGTTGAAGAATTTTACAAAGAACTGTACCAATCACAGACAATAGTACAAATAGATCACTTTCAGTTCACACAAGTGAAATGGCTGAGGCAACACCAGATGAAGTAAACATTTCTCTTAAAAGTATGAGAAGAGGGAAGGCCCCAGGATTAGATGGAACTATAGCAGATCTATTATCGGATGAAGGTGTAGAAGTACAAAACAGGGTTTCGTACTTATTTATTCATTGGCTATAAAATAAGAAAATTCCCAAAGTACGGTGTGTCGCAAGAGTCAGTTTCCTTGATAAAAAAAGGCGACTCAAAATCGACCCATTAGCTTATTATCAGTCATTTGCAAACTCTTCACTAAAGTCCTTACGAACAGAATAACAACAATTTTGGAAGAAAACCAACCTCGTGAGGGGACAGGATTCCGAAGCGGGTGCTTGAATACTAATCATCTACACACAATGAACCAGCCAACTGAGAAAATTTCAGAGTATAATAAACCACTGTGCCTAGGTTTTATTGATTACGAGAAGGCTTTCGACTCAGTGGAGCACATAGAATTATAAATTCATTGAGGGAACAAGGAGTAAATAAGAACGCTGGTAAACTGCTCGAAAAGATATATAAAGAGGGAACTGTTAGAGTTAAATAACATGAAGACTGAAAAAATTTAGACGAAGGATGGCGTGCATCAGGGAGATAGAATTTTACTAAAATTATTAACAACATGATTAACAACATGTCTAAACAACATGCCTAAAAACTATTTTCAGAAAGCTGGACTGGGAAAACAAAGGAGTAAACATTTTTTTTTTTTATGTGAGGAAGAAGGAACCAAAGGCAACGAGTCTGCAAAACTATTCCTTCCAAGAGAAAAACAAAATATAAGAGAGAGCCAAATTCAAGATCCGATCATTTCCAGATGCCTGGACACACTGCGTTTGAAAAACTGGAGATCATAGGAAGTAGGAAATACAGACAGAAGGAGACAGTTCCAGAGTTGACCTGTTGCATAAATGAAGGACTGGGAGTAACGGTTAACTCTTGCATTAGAGAGTTGGACAGAAAAGGGATAAGAGTTTGCTGCTAGACGGGTGCTACGCGTCCGTCGTAGGGGTGGAGGAATGCATGCAGACAGTTCAGAGGAGCAGTGACCATTGAAGTAGCGATAGAAAAGTGATAAAGATGCAACAGAACGGCGAAGAGGCAAAGGTTGAAGGGAGTCAGTAAGAGGAGGAGAGTTAATGAGACGAAAAGCCTTTGACTCCACGCTATTGAGAAGAGCTGTATGTGGGGAGCCTCCCCACACATGAGAGTTGTACTCTACACAGGGGTGGATAAAACCCCTGTATAGAGTCAACAATTGTGCAGGGGTAAAGAAGGAATGGAGTCGGCTTAGCACACCCAATCTCTTGGAAGCAGATTTTACAAGAGATGTAATATGATCTTTCCAAGACAAGTCCCGAGTAAATGAAACCCCAAGCATGTTCAAGGATGATGCAGGATTAAGCTGAATATTATCAAACATTAGTGGGTATACCTGTGGAAGATTTTGTCGGGTTGATAGGTGCAAACACCGAGTCTTTGATGCATTAAAAACAACAAGATTATTTTTACCCCAGTCAGAGATATGAGCCAAGTCAGACATTAGGTGTGCCATAGCCTCATCCCTTGTTTGTTGAAGTAACTGCTGAGATGGACGTTGCGGGAATCGAATGGAAAGGTGAAGGGTGGATTCATCAGCGTATGAATGGATAGGGTTAGATGTACAGCTTAGAAGGTCATTGATGAATGAAAGGAAGAGAGTTGGTGATAGGACAGAGCCCTGAGGAACACCACTGTTAATAGATCTAGGAGAAGAACGATGGCCGTCTACAACAGCGACTATAGAACGACCAGAAAGAAAGCTAGAGATGAAGGCACAGACAGAAGGATAGAAACCGTAAGAGGGCAGTTTGGAAATTAAAGATTTATGCCAGACTCGATCGAAAGCCTTAGAGATGTCAAGTGCAATGACAAAGCTTTCGCCAAAGTCCCGAAAGGAGGATGACCAGGAGTCTGAAAGGTAGGTGAGAAGATCGCCAGTGGAGCATCCCTGACGGAACCCATACTGACGATCAGAAAGAAGGTTGTGATAGGAAAGATGCTTTATAATTTTTGTATTAAGAACAGACTCGAAAACTTTTGAGATACAGGATGTTAAAGCAATTGGACGATAGTTAGAGGGTTGGGAATGGTCACCCTGCTTTGGGACTGGCTGAATGAGAGCAAACTTCCAGCAAGAAGGAATGGTACAAGTTGACAGACAAAGATGAAAGAGTTTGCCTAGGCAGGGTGTAAGTACAGAAGCACAGTTCTTGAGAACAACAGGAGGGACTCCATCAGGCCCATATGCCTTATTAGTATTGAGGCCTGTAACAGCAGAAAATACATCAGCTGAAGAAATTTTAATGTCAGCCATGAAGAAGTCAGAGGGGAAAAGTGATGGAGGAACAACACCGGAATTGTCTAAAGTGGAATTGGAGGAGAAAGTCTGAGCAAAGAGATCTGCTTTATCAGTAGAAGAAATAGCTACAGAGCCATCAAAGTAGAAAAGAGGAGGGAAAGATGATGAGGTAAAGTTGTTAGAAAGGTTATTGGCAAGGTGCCAGAAGGAGCGGGAAGAATTCAAGTTAGAGAGTTGAGAGCACTTAGTACGGATGAAATTATTTTTAGCAAAGCGAAGAACAGACTTAGCACAATTCTGGGCAGAAACGTATAAAAGATGTGATTCAGGGGTGTGTTGGCTCTGGTACCTTTTATAGGCCCTCTCCTTGTTGCGGACAGCATTAGAACAAGCGTGATTAAACCAAGGCTTTCGTGCATTAGTCAAAGGATATGAGAAAGGAATGTATGCTTCCATGCCCGAAAGAATAACCTGTGTAATGCGCAAGGCACACTCAGATGGCTCCCGGCCATGGAAGCAATAATCATTCCAGGGAAAATCAAAGAAGTACTGCCTGAGGGCCTCCCAGTCCGCAGCTCCAAAGTGCCACAGACGACGTTTCTTTGGAGGGTCCGCAGGCCGTACTGGAGCGATAGGACAGGTTAAGGTGATAAGGTTGTGATCGGAGGAGCCCAACGGAGAGAAAAGATTAACAGTGTAAGCAGAAGGATTAGTTGTAAGGAAGAGGTCAAGTATGTTGGAACTCTCTCCAAGGCGATCAGGGATATGGGTAGGGTGCTGTACAAGCTGCTCTAGGTCATTAAGGATAGACAAGGTGTAGGCTTGTTCACCAGGTGAATCAGTGAAAGGAGAGGAGAGCCAAAGGTGGTGGTGAACATTGAAATCTCCTAGAATGGAGATTTCAGAGAAAGGAGAAATGGATAGAATGTGTTCCATCGTAGAAGTAAGATAGTCAAAGAATTTTTGATAGTCAGTAGAATTAGGAGATAAGTAAACAGCACAGATATATTTAGGCAGAGAATGTCAGGAAAGCCGAAGCCAGAGTGTGGAGAATTCGGAAGAATCATGCTCAGGAACACGAGAGCAAGATAAGTTGTTGCATATATATACACAACAGCCACCTTTGGCTTTGAAATGAGTATAGAGAAAGTAGGAGGATACAGAAAAGGGTCTGCTGTCAGTTGCCTCAGACAGCTGAGTCTCAGTTAGAAAAAGAAGGTGAGGTTTAGACAAGGAGAGGTGGTGCTCAACAGAGCGAAAGTTAGAGGAAAGGCCACGAATGTTGCAGCAATGAAGAAGAAGAGAGTCAGACAGTGGTTCCAGGCATCTTGAGTCGTCACCGGGAGAGGGGTAGAAGGTGGGGGCATTTATGGTCCCCCCCCCCCTGGGGACTCCGAGGCTATGTTATTCAATGCCATTTTTTCTTTTTAAATTAAATTTTGAAAAGGAAGTGTGGTGTGTACTGTGCATGTAGTTTGGTGTTGATAGTTAGAGAAACTTGTACTGGAGAGCATGCTGGCCTACTCTCTGTGTTACTGAGACACTGAAAAAGTTCAGCAAAGGGGGATGGTCGGGACCTAGTCCCGAGGGCTGATGAAACGGGAGCTCCAGCTCTCCCTATCATCAGCTTTCCATCCACCTTGGGAGTACTGCCCTGCTCGACTGGTGCTACAGTTTACTCCACTTAAACATACATGAAGAGAGCCTAAACCATTCAGGATTTGCATATGATCTAAGAAACAGCAGATTCTTGGCAACAAATGTTAAATGACCTAAACATGGAAACATCAAGGTAGACCTATAGATAAATCGGAGTAAAACTAAAGTAATGTTTAATCCAAATACACCAAAACGGTTATCATAACAGGCGAAGAAATTGAAGAAGTCAAGGATTACAATTAGTCCACGGAAAAATACTAAAACTAACGGAAGACAATGACAGCGCAATAAAATGACGCGTTACATTTGTATGGAAAGCTTTCGGGAAACATAGATCCATTATGAAAAATAGCTTCCCAATATGTATGAAACAAAAAGAATATAACGAATGTACGGTATAATCCTTGGTAAGATGTAGGCTGTGAGTCTGTGAGACCTGGAAACTGACAAAATCGATAGAAAATGAACTACTGGAACCGTAAATGTGGGAATATCTTTGAGAGACAGGAAAATATCAACTTGGGTGAGAGAGCAGACTAAAGTCAAAGACATTACCAAAATTATAATAGAACATGTCTCCATGGTTGTTCGTTCTGTATATTGGTAGAGTTATAAAAGAGATACAAGGTAGGGCAGTGGATGTTGGAGTGGCCCCAATGAGAGAGGATAGTGTTTGGAAACTCCCTGTACTGTTGCTTGCAGATGATACTGTGCTGTTAAGTGAAGACGAAGGGGAACTGCAAGGCTTGGTGGAATAGTTTGGGAGTGTGTGTAGGAAACGGAAACTAAAGGTGAATGTAGGGAAGAGTAAAGTTATGGTCTTCGAGAGAATCAGTGCATGTACAGTGAGGCTGGATGAGAAGGCAACAGAAAATGTGAGTGTATTTAAGTATTTGTGTAGTGTGATGAGTAAGGATGGAAGTTTGGAGGGTGAAGTGCTTGACAGGGTACAACAAGGAAGAAAGGTTATTGGTTCCTTGAAAGCAGTGATAAGAAACATGGAAGCGAGCATGGAAATGAAAAAGTTACTACATGTCTTGTGATACCAACCATAACGTATTGAAATGAAGCTTGGACCTTGTTCGAGGGACAGAAATCAAAAGCGTGAGCAGTGGAAATGAGTTATTTGAGAGGAGCTTGTGGAGTCACATGGAGAAACAGACTGGCAAATGAGGATGTGAAGGAGCGTTGTGTTGTGGATGTTGATGTGATAGTAAGTGTTAGGAGAAACACACTGAGGTAGTTTGGCCATGTGGAGAGGATGGAGAATGAGAGACTGACGAGGAGAGTGTATGTGAGATATGTGAGGTGGAGCGAGGGAGAGGGAGGGGGAGGCCAAGGATGAGTTGGGGGGATAGAGTGGAAAGGTATATGAGAATCGAGGGTGTGAGCTGGGAGCAGGGCAAGGAAATGGCGGGGGACAGGGCGACATGGAGGTGATTTGTTTGTGGCCACCCCTTAAGGGATTAAAGCATCTGGCAATATATAGATAGATAAAAGAACACTAATGGAGGTGTGCAGGTCATGTTGCAAGAATGAGGGTTAACTGATGGAGCAAGGGACTGACCGATTGGACACGAAGAGACTATCGCCCGTAGTCTTGAAACTGAGGACAGGGGTTACCCTTCCCGCACCCCACTCGAGATGGAAGCTCTCACCTTCAACGTCAGCGGTAATCTTGAAAGCGGGAGAGCGCACCCCTTCGTGTGGGTAGGCGCGGCAAAGAGTTGGTAACACTGATTAATTTTAAAATTCAAAACCTTAAAATAAAAACAATACACTTGACAGTTTCTAAGATTCACACCCAGTATAATCTATTAATGTTTGCAATTCTTACCTTTTCAGTTATTAAGGACTGGCATTTGTTCTTAAATACTCTGTATAGGAGTATGCATACAGGATTTGGAGATCCTGTGCCGCAGGAAAAATTCGGTGTCAGACATAGCTTCAAAGGAGTTCCTTCAGTCAGTAATAACCCTACGAATAAGCCTTGGCTGGTCATACCGATTTTGACTATATTTCTGCCCCAAATGCTTGTTTTTGCCATTTTTCTCATCCAGAACCCCGAAATCCCATCCCACAAGACTCGGGGTGGGGTGGGGGGTTAATTTGAAAACCAATCATGAACACCGAAAATAGAAGCCAAATTCGTTCAGATCACACCAAAATACACCAGAAAAATATATTGCCAAACCAAAACAAAATAGTGCGGACTTGTAAACGCTCACCGAAAGCAAACATGACACTTCGTAATTCAAACCAAACTGGCTGTGCACTAGTCGTCTGTTTAGGTAGTACTCAGCCATTCTTTACTGTAGGAATTATTTCACGTACTAATCAAACTAATTATAAAAGTATTATGCACCATATCTGGTAAACAGCTTGGTAGTAATACTGAGAAATAAAATGGAAGTGGATACAGTATCTCATCTTTGTTTTCGTCTCGTCGTAAATATAACCATCCCCGGAGAAGTGGTGAAGTCTTTTAAAATGATAAAAATATTAAACGCTTATTTTTTCTTAACACGATGTTTTTATCATTAACATTCCTCACACACACCATAGGGTCCTTCAAATTCTACATAGTTTTCTTTGCACAAGGCTGTTATAATATGACGAAGGGGCATGGGAAGTGGTGCTACAAGACTTCCCGCGGATTCCAGTACTACGCTGGGGTAATCCTCTCCCGTTCACCGGGAAAGGCTCTCCCTTTCGTGCTTTAAGACTACCAAAAGATGCTGATAGGGCAAGGTGAACGCTTTCCGCAGTTTAAGACTATGGCCGTATATGTGTAGCAGAAAAAGGCCAGACAATAGGTGGAGAGATGAGATAGAGAAGTTTAGAGCCAAACGTGACGAAACTGACTCAGTCAAGGAATTCGTGGAAAACGTTGCAGGAGGCCTTTGTCCAGCAGTGGACTTGCAAAGGCTTGTAGCCTTTGGTTCTTTTTTCTTTGTATATATATATATATATATATATATATATATTTATATATATATAAAGAAAAAAGAACTAAAGGCTACAAGCCTTTGCAAGTCCACTGCTGGACAAAGGCCTCCTGCAACGTTTGGCTGTATCGTCCCCACTTCGGTTGGGATAGGCCGGTCCTGCAGTGGACACTCAAACGGCTGAGGAGATTTTATATATATATATATATATATTCAGTTTTTCTTTGTTTTTCCTGTGTACTAGAACGCAGAGAGTGGTGTGTTGCGGCAGATTGGTGATCTGGTTCATGAGGATCGATTCAAGACAGTGCACGCCAGTGAGACTGTTACGAGTCTTGGCACGCTGGTGCGTCAAGGCGACCACGTCATGTTTGGCCGGGACATTGTGAAGAAGATGATGGCAAAGGATTTCTCAGACACAGGTGTGTCGTCTGCCTCAACATCCACATTATACGTCGTTATGTGCAATGAACAGTAATACCTAATTTACTGCACATGCTCAGTAGGAATAACTCACTACATATCCTGATATGATGTATCTTTTCACACACATTACTTGATGTTTGTAATGATAATGAATCTAAAAATAATTATTAATATTCATGGAGTCGACTTCATTATCTTTCGGAGTTCTTGATGATACAATATGGACTGTGGCGAAACACGCTAGCACTTAATGCTGCTCTGTGTATAATACATACATAAGTAGCCAACCAGCTAAAAATTATGACCACCCAGGAAGTATGCCGACCAGATTTTTATAATAAAGTTATTAAAACGGTACTCTTACGTTTCTTAACATGAATTAGAAGACTGATTAAGCTAAAGTAAAATCCCGAGGAGTTTGTGATTTTCTGATAATCTAGCAGTTAGGAAAACCTGGTAATGTTATGGTTGGGCACTTCATTTGACACATCCATTTACTCTGTACATCACTTCAATTTCCCTGAAGGTGTTTCAGTCACGCAGGGTTACCAACAGGATTATATTGGTTTACAACCTCTACAGTCCTTTTAATATCGTCTGACAGAGATCCCTAATATCTTTTACCTCAGTTAATGGCCAGATTTCGTTAGATTGAAGGATAAATTTGACTAGCAACCATGGAGACTCATTCCTGCCTTGTAATTAAGAATTAATAAATTTCACACAACCATGGCTAAATATTCCAGTTGTATGAGTGGTCCATTTCCCTCAGATGAAAACAAAACAACTACAGTATGTACCATTTGTCTACTGTAGCCTGAACTCCTTGAATGGATAATATGGGATGATTATCAACACTGTCATTCCCACACCTGTATTGTTGACTTGGATAGGAAGGTGTGACTTCTACCTCGGCCGTGAGGGTTTCCTGCCTACGATGTTCTCCATGGCTGGTCCCAAGGGCAGCCCTCTGGTGCCCTCCCTCAGCTACAGGTGAGATACAACCAAACTTACCATCAGTACGATGTCTTAACGCACCATCAGTACCATGTCTTAACCTTCCATCAGTACCATGTCTTAACTTACCATCAATTCTATGTCTTAACTTACCATCAGTACCATGTCTTAACTTACCATCAATACCATGTCTTAACTTACCATCAATACCATGTCTTAACTTACCATCAGTACCATGTACTGATTTACCATCAATACCATGTCATACCATCAATAATATTTTTTAAAGTACCATCAGTACCATGTCATACCATCAGTACCATGTTTTAAAGTACCATCAGTACCATGTCTTACCATCAGTACCGTGTTTTAACTTACCATCAGTACCATGTCTTAACGTACCATGAATACCATGTCTTAAATACCGTCAGCACCCTGTCTTAATTTACCTGACCACGTGTTAACTCTCTGACGATGAAACGCTGAACGGAACCGATTGGCATTTGCAGGAATAAATAGTTTTTATTCATGTCGTCATTGAATGGTTTCTGAAAGTTGTTGGTAACCCCGGGACGACTAAATACCATCATTATAAAAAATTACACACACACACATAGAGAGAGAGAGAGAGAGAGAGAGAGAGAGAGAGAGATAATAGGTTATTTGTTTCTCGTAAAGAATAATTTTCATTCAGGATGGCGAAAGGAAATGAAAGTTAAATTTCATTTAGTTATTCTTATTCTTAGTTTATTTTTCTTTTTATTATTATTATTATTATTATACTATTTTTGTTATTAATATTAATATTATTATTATTATTATTATTATTATTACTATTATTATTATTATTATAAGTGGTTGGGGAATGGCTGGGAGAAGAAGAGATGAGAGGAGGGAGGAAGAGATCAGTAGGGCGGAAGTAGTGGAAGCGATGAAGAAGATTAAGTCGGGAAAGGCCCCAGGAATTGATGGAGTGTGTGGTGAAATGCTTAGGTATGGGGGTGAGATTGTTTTGGAGTGGATATGGAAGTTGTGTAGATTGGCTTGGGAAGAGGGAAGGGTTCCAGAGGACTGGAAATCAGGTATAATTGTTCCCTTATATAAAGGAAAGGGAAGAGAGAAGTATGTGGTAACCATAAGGGTATTTGCCTTCTTAGTGTGACTGGTAAATTATATGGTAGAATACTCATTGATAGGGTTAGGCATATGACAGAGGAGGTAGTCGGAGAAGAACAAGGGAGATTTAGGAAGGGAAAAGGGTGTGTAAATCAGATATTTGTTCTAAGATGTTTAGTGGAGAAGTCTCTAGAGAAGGGAAAGAAAGTGTATGCTGCCTTCATGGACTTGGAGAAAGCTTATGACAGAATAGATAGGCAGGGTATGTGGAAGGTATTAAGAATATATGGAGTGGAGGGGAAATTGTTGAGTGCTGTGAAGAGTATGTACGAGGGAGCTAGGGCTACGGTACGAGTGGATGGTGAGCTGAGTAAGTTCTTTGATCTCAATGTTGGACTGAAACAGGGTTGTGTGATGTCTCCATGGCTGTTTAATATATACATGGATGGGGTTGTAAAGGAGGTGCAGGGTAGGGCAGTGGATGTGGGGGTGGCTCTAATGAATGAGGGTGAGATTTGGAAGCTTCCGGTGTTGCTGTTTGCTGATGATACAGTATTGTTGAGTGAAGATGAATGGGAGTTGCAAGGTTTGGTGAATGAATTTGGGACAGTGTGTAGGAGGAGGAATCTGAAAGTTAATGTAAACAAAAGTAAAGTTATGGTGTTTGAGAGGAATGAAGTCACAGAGTGTGCAGTGAGGTTGGATGGTGAGGATATGGAGAATGTGAGTGCATTCAAGTACTTGGGTAGTGTGATGAGTAAGGATGGAACTTTGGGGGATGAAGTGCGTGAAAGGGTACAGCAGGGAAGGAAGGTTGTTGGTACACTGAAAGCAGTGATGAGAAATAGGGAGGTGAGTATGGAAGTTAAGAACTCACTGCATGATAGTATTATGATCCCTACTCTGACGTATGGAAGCTAGGCGTGGACTTTGCAAGAGGGGAACAAGTCAAGAGTGAGAGCAGTGGAAATGAGTTACTTGAGAGGAGCATGTGGAGTGACGTGGAGAGACAGGTTGACGAATGAAGAAGTGAAGGAACGTTGTGGGGTGGATGCGGATGTGATTGAGAAGATTAAGAGAAATACACTGAGGTGGTTTGGACATGTGAAGAGAATGGAGAATGAAAGACTGACTAAGAAGGTGTATGTAGGTGAGGTGGAGGAAGGGAGAGGGAGGGGTAGACCGAGGATGAGGTGGAGGGATGGAGTAGAGAGGTATATGAGGGAGGGGGGGTGAGTTGGGGGGAGGGTAGTCAAATGGTGGGTGACAGAGCGACTTGGAGGCGTTTTGTCTGCGGCCACCCTTTGCGGGATTAGGGCGTCGGGCTATAGATAGATAGATAGATTATTATTATCATTAGATTTCTTTTTTATTCTTTATATTTTTATCCGTTTTCTTATTTATATAATTGTTAATATTGATATTAACTTATTAATTCTTTTTTTAAATTATTATTATTATTATAATTATTGTTATTATTATGATTATTATTAGTAGTAGTAGTAGTATTACTATTACCTCTGCCAAGGAGGTTATGTTTTACCCGGCGTTGGTTGATTTGTCTGTATGTCTGTCTGTCAATTAGCAGGATTACTCAAAAAGTTTTGAACAGATTTTGATGAAATTTTGTGGAAGGGTGATCCATGGGCCAGCGAAGAAATGGTTAAACTTTGGTTCAGATTCGGACCCGGATCAGGAGTATCCCTCCTAATATCTGAAAACTTCTACATGAATTTAAATGAAATTTTGTGGAAACGTGGTCCATGGACCAAGAAATAATTGACTGAATTTTGGGGCGGATCCGGATCCGGATCAGGATTCTATATCCACGGAACTGGATCCGGGATTACTCAAAAAGTTATGAACGGATTTTGATGAAAATTTGTGGAAGGGCGACCCATGAGCCAAAGAAAAAATGGTTAAATTTGGGGGCGCATCCAGATCCGGAGTACCTCGCACAATGTCTCCAAAAGTTCTCAATAAATTTCAATGAAATTTTGTAGGAAGGTGGGCCACGGACCAAGAAAGAAATGAATAATTTTGGAGTGGATCTGGATGTGGATTTGGATCCTGTATCTACGGATCCGTATCCGGATCTTTTTTATTAGCAATAGGACTTATTATTATTATTATTATTATTATTATTATTATTATTATTATTATTATCATCATCATTACTATTATGATTTTCTCCTCCTCGTCCTCCTCCTCATTCTCCTCCTCATTCTTCTTCTTTTTCTTTTTTATTCTTCATCTTGTTACTATTCTCTGCTTGTAGGTAAACTTACAAAGCTTAAAACACTTCGTTTTATTGAATAATGCTGTTTTCAGTCATTCCACGGTCTATTTTCCTCTACAGATCACACACAAACTTACAGTGGTTGTTTGGTTACCGATATAATGTATTTTTTGCAGAAAGGAGAAGAGAAGAGTACAGTGACTTCCTTTGTCTCACGTCGTAAATTCAGATTTACAGCCAAATCCCTGGTGTACAAAGAAGTCATGTCGTGAAATTTGATGAAAATATCTGCAGAAAGACTATGGTTTTGGTGCGGTCTGCTTTGTGTTGAACAGACGGTTGGTAGCACTGACTTGAGTTGCTATTTGCTCCAGGTGACCAGCCTGTGGACGCCAGCACATTTTTTGTAACTAAACGAAAGTAGTCTACATATTATGTCTTTCTGACTGTTGTTGTTATTAGTATATATGAAGTTTTTCTCATCATTTCTTTTTTATTACCAAGTCTGCAACATTACAATTCATTTAGCTAAATAAGTGTTTGGAAGTCAGTTCTCCATCTCTGTAAACTTCTTTTTCTCTTAAGGCTTTATGGCCATCACCCACTTGGAGCATTAGGCCAACTAAGATAACCTCAGTAAAAGCAAAACACCATAGCACAGGCATCACAAAAGACGACCAGTTTAGGGGGCCATGGCGAGGAGGCAGAATGCACATCGCGGGTGAAGCACTTGGGGATGACAAGGTGAGGCAGCCTGTTCTCAAAGAGTTTAGGGAGAAGAACGTCCAAAGCCCCCTTGTCACCCCTGCAAAAAGCCCTCGCTGTCTCAATGCGCATTTCTACAGTGGTGCTTATCTTCCTAGAATGCTCAGGGTCCCTGCCCTGGCGTCCCCAGGCAATGAAACATCCCTGTGCAGAGGCAGAACCCTGTACGGCCACGCCTCCTGCCCCAGTAACATCCCGAGTCTCAGGTCCCTTGAGAGTCCCAGAGAGGCAAAACTCCACCATCTCACCATCCCCAAGAGTGCACTGAAAATGCCGTAGGTTTGGTGCAATGAGAGCCTGGTGGTACACAAAAACATCAATGCCAGTATCCTGAAGCTTAATTAAGTCATAACCTGCCCTGATGCTGAACCAAACCACAGTCCTTCTAATCTTCTGGACCAACGGAGATTGGGATCTGCTTTTTGCCACCCTCAACAGGTCACAGGCAGTAGCAGGAGATGTGGCATCCATGGCTGCTGGTCGTCAACCTCCTTTTGTTAACTGTAAATAAGCTAAACAAGTTGATGATTATGACATGGGACTGACATTATTTAACAGTGTTGTAAAACAAAATTGACTATAATATTCAACACCTGAGAACAGAGTTATTGTATTACCATAATCATTATTATTGTTTTTTTAGAATGGCTAGAGAACTGAATCCCACACACGAATTCAAGCACATAAACCAGGCGAGCGAAGTCTACGCACAACTGTTTGCTTCACTGTAGGTGCAGTTCGGTTTTTATGGCATAAGCACTGCTTTCAGGTGCTGCTTCCATCGTTCTTATTATTTCCTGGTCCTATAGTGATGTAGTAACACGAGGACGACCTGATCAATGGCAGTACTCCAATTTGCATTCCTCCTGAATTCACGTAATCCACCTTACTATGGTTATGCTTATACCAAAATCATGTTGGAGCTGTCTGTCCTGGATTTGCCTACCATAAGTAAAGGGAGATCATGCCTCCTCTGATCTCCCTAATAGTTGGATGCATGTTGCCTTCCCTTTCCATATCAAGGGATAGCAGGTCTGATTGACATTTTGTGTTAAGTTGTAAGATGAA
Source organism: Coenobita brevimanus (assembly GCF_032717465.1). Taxonomy (NCBI): domain Eukaryota; kingdom Metazoa; phylum Arthropoda; class Malacostraca; order Decapoda; family Coenobitidae; genus Coenobita; species Coenobita brevimanus. The sequence goes on along the minus strand of NC_137020.1, from coordinate 16,649,640 downwards.
TTATCCAAGTGATCAACACTTAACCGTCAGCATCTCATCTCTCATATGAATTTCAGATGCAGTAATTCTCACGAGTCAATGTTAAGGCTTTAGAATTTCCTGGTTTCATTTTTATCATCATATCAGCGGCACATTTGAAGCTTGAGGAAATCAAGCTAGCCAACCACGAATATGTGTTTGTGGTAGAGCAGTCATAATGTTTCAAGTGTCGCACTTGAAACATTATGACTTGTCACGTTTTCTTATCAAGGTTAACCCACCGACTCCAGTTGATGTATATATATACATCAACACGTTTAGTCACTGTGACTCCCATTGACATATATAAACACACATCAATTGCAAGGTCCCTAATTTGCACAATTCTCAAATTTTGTGCATGATTTTTGGTACGAATACACGGGACACCTTCCTCTACAAGATGCCAGGCAGGGTCAATGCCTTACCCCACATGACTTCCCCCCTCCCGCATGCCATTGTCTCGGCAATTCACCTGTTACCAGTGACCTGGCCAGTAAAGACATGTCAAGCCACGGTATGAAATTCAAGGCCAGTGTGATTCCCCAATCAATGACAATGTGGAGGACAAAGTTTACGTAGCATTAGAGGAAGAAACAGTCAGAAATGATGATCAGGTAATGTCACCAAAAAAGGTCAGGTATGGTGATGTGTTTGGTGAGTGAAACAATACTTATATTGCCTATATTACTCTGTGAAAAGCAATATACTCTCGTACTACATATAAACTCCTACCAAATAAATAAATAAATACCATATATGAGTGGTGTGGAATAGTTACCCTCCCAAAGAACTCGTTTTCTTTGGAGCCAGCCTGATAGAAAACACAGTAAGGTATGGGGTACTGCTACCTGTATCGAATATTTTAAACCTCAGGTGAGCTATTTTTCTACGAATTTTCGATGTTTCTCACCAAGAACGGAGGTTTGAGCCATAATTTTTTTTTTCCAAAATTGATAGGGATTGGGAGGGGGGGTCAGTGGTGGAAAATCAGTCAGGGTGGGACTGGTTAACAAACAATTTAGGAGCATTTCTGTATCAAAAGACTATATTTCTCCATGAGGAAGTGAAGGGACATGCTGCATGGGCCCAGCCGAGGGGGGGAGGGACGGGGATGAGAGCAGCCCCCCCCCCTTTGTAACTGAATACGCCGTCTTGGAAGGTTGCTGTTTAGTCATTATTTTTATTTATTCATACAAGAATTAATGATAGTTTCCTGGCTTGCAGCCATCACTGTTTAGTACAAGATATATTTTTATTAATCTAGGTACTCTAATAATATTTTATGAGTAACTGTAGCTCAAGAATGTGAGATTTATTCCCGTAGATATACAATCAGGAATTCAGATTATTCTTCAAGACTCCATACAGGTACTGAATACCTTAATAGGAGAGAGCTGCAGTACACTCTCAGAGTCTAGTAGTTCTCTGTCTCCCTTCATTCCGAAGGAGTAAGTGAGTTTCTGTTCAGCTGCCATTTTGTGGAAGGGTGGGTCACGGGCTAAGGAAGAAATCATTTAATTTGGGGGTGAATCCGGATCCGGATCCGAAATATCACACAGAATATCTCCAAAACTTCTCAGTGAATTTCAATGAAACTGTGTGGAAAGGTGGGCAATGGACCAAGAAAGAATTGATTAAATTATTGGATTGATCCCAATCTGGATCCGGAGCCTGTATTCACGGATCCGGATCCGGAATTACTCAATAGTTATGAATGGATTTTGATGGAATTTTGTGGAAGGGCGGCCCATGAACCAAGGAAAAATGGTTAAATTTGGGGGGGAACCGGATCCGGAGTACCTCGCACAATGTCTCCAAAAGTTTTCAAATGAATTTTAATGAAATTTTGTGGAAAGGTGGGCCGTGGACCAAGAACGAATTGAGTAAACTTTGTGATGGATCCGGATCCTTTTTAGTGGCAATGGCATAAAAGGAGGTATGCTCTGTCTGAGTGTTTTCTAGTTATTACTACTCTTACTATTAATATTAATTATTACTACTACTATGACTATTATTATTATTATTATTATTATTATTATTATTATTATTATTGTTGTGTCCCCCCCTGTGGCGGGGGGGACACAATCTGGCCGCACTATGGAGTGATACTACTACTCTGCGGCAAGGTTGTGTTAGGAAGAATACTGCCACCGTATTCCCTGCGTGTCGTAAAAGGGGACTAAAAGTGGCGGGGTGAGGGGACTAGGGACCCCCTCCTCTGTTTCTTAGTTCCTAAAAAGAGACAGGCCAGAGAAAGGGATGGGGGATTGAGTTATCCCCGTTCCCTGAAGATTGGGTCTATGAATGTACGTGGATGTAGTACGATTGAGGCTAAAAGGGAGGAGATCGGTAGAATGTTTGTGAGAAGAAAGTTGGATGTGTTAGCTTTGAGTGAAACGAAGATGAAAGGAAAGGGTGAGTCTATGTTTGGAAGTGTGAATGGATGATTGTCAGGTGTTGACAGAGGAAGGGCAAGAGAAGATGTAACCTTGTTAGTGAGTCCAGAAGTACAGCAGTGTGTGACTGAATGGAAGGAGGTGTCATCGAGACTGATCTGGGTGAAAGCGAAATTTGAACATGAGTTGTGGATGTTTGTGAGTGCATATGGGCCTGGTAGTGAAAGAGATGAAGAGAGGAAATCTTTCTGGAATGATGTTGATGAGTGTCTGGAGAGTTTTGGAGCGAGTGTGAATGTAGCAATGATAGGAGATCTAAATGCTAGAGTGGAAAATGTAGCAGTTGAAGTTGTAGTTGGTATGCATGGTGTGCCTGGAATAAATGAAAATGAGGAACGAATGATAGGGATGTGCGTTGAGCAAGAGATGGTGATTCGAAATATGCTGTTTGAGAAGAAAGATATTTATAAGTATACATGGGTGAGACAGGAGGGTGGAAGGGTTGTTCATATAGCTTTGTTGGACTATGTGGTTGTGTCCAGGAACGTAATAGGAAGATTGTTGGATGTGAGAGTTCTGAGAGAGGAGGGTGGAGGTATGTCTGACCACTACCTGGTGGAGGGAAAGTTAAGAGTAGGTAAGAGATGGGTGAGAGCTAGGAGGGTTAGGTGTGGCAGGGAGGTTTTGAAAGTGACTGAGTTGGATAAAAAAGAGAAAATGATAGAGTATCAGGAGAAATTAAAAGATGAGTGGAATGCAGTGAAAGACCAGGAAAATGACAGTGTGGAGGAGGAATGGCAGTTGTTTAAGAGTGCTGTGGTGGGGCATGCAGAAAAGGTGTGCGGTGTGAGACGTGTGGGTGGTGGTGTAAGAAAAGGAAGTGAATGGTGGTGCGAGGAAGTAAGTATGGCTGTGGCTGAGAAGAGACGTGCATATAAAGTGTGGCTGCAGAGGAAGGATGAGTTGTCATATAAGAGGTATAGGGAAAAGAGGAATAGGGCGAGAAGGACTATGCGTGATGCTAAAGTGGCAGCAGATGAGAGGTGGGGTAGGCGGCTGACTGAGAATTTTCAACAGAATAAGAAAATGTTCTGGAAGGAGATGAAAAGGGTGTGAAAGGGAGAGTCTGGGAAGGAAGAGCAAGTAAAAGCAGAGGATGGAAGGATGTTAACTGAGATAGATGCAGTAAAGAAGAGATGGGCAGAGTAGTTTGAAAGATTGTTAAATGTAGAGGAGGAAAAGGTGGTTGAGATTGTGGCGGATGGAAGGGTGCAAGGATTAAATGTGTTGGAAGAGTTGAATGATTCTTTGATCACGAAGGAGGAAGTGGAGAAGGCAGTAAAGGAGATGAAAATAGGGAAAGCTGCAGATATGGATGGGTGTGCTGTGGAATGCCTGAAGGCTGGTGGAGTGACTATTGTTGGCTGGTTAGAAAGATTGTTAAATGTGTGCGTTGTGAAAGGTATGGTGCCAATTGACTGCGCAAGTGCTTGTGTGGTCCCGTTGTATAAAGGCAAGGGTGATAAGTATGAATGTACTAGCTTTAGGGGTATAAGTCTCTTGAGTGTTGTACTGTAGGTAAGGTGTATGGTAGAGTGTTAATTATGAGAGTTAGAGAGGGTACAGAGGGAGTGATTGGTGATGAGCAGTGTGGCTTTAGGAGAGGGAGAGGATGCGTGGATCAGGTGTTTGCTGTGAGACAAGTGTGTGAAAAGTATTTAGCAAAAGGCAAGGATGTGTTTTGGGCATTCATGGATTTAGAGAAAGCGTATGATAGAATTGATAGGGAGGGTTTGTGGACTGTTTTAAGATTGTATGGACTTGATGGTAAGTTACTAAAAGCGGTGAATAGTTTTTTATGTAATTAGTATAGCGTGTGTAAGAGTGGGAAATGCTGTGAGTGATTGGTTTCCTGTGAGAGAGGGGCTGCGACAGGGATGTGTGATGTTGTTTAATATTATATGGATGGTGTTGTAAGGGAGGTGAATGCAAGAGTGTTTGGTGAAGGTTTGAGTCTTGTGAATGTTGATGGTGGAGAGTGGAATCTGAAGCAGCTGCTGTTTGAAGATGATACTGCACTGGTGGCTGATTCAGAGAAGAGATTGAGATAGTTGGTAGAGGAGTTTGGAAGGGAGTGTGAAAGGAGGAAATTGAAAGTAAATGAGAATAAGAGTAAAGTGATGAAGTGGACGAGGTTGGTAGATGGTAGGGGGATGAATATAGTTTTGAATGGTGAGTTCCTTGAGGAGGTAGAGTGTTTTAAATATTGAGTGTCACATGTTGCTGCGGATGGAAGAATAGATGCAGAAGTGAAGTTTAGAATGAATGAAGTAGGAAAGGTGCTGGGAGGAATGAAATAGGTGTTTAGATGTCGTTCGCTTACAATGGATGTAAAGAGATGGCTGTATGAGGGTGTTTTTGTACCGACTGCATTATATGGGACTGAAACATGGAATATGGGTGTGGCAGAGAGGAAAAATTTGAATGTAATGGAGATGAGGTGTCTGAGGAGTATGTGTGGAGTGACGCGTATGGATCGAGTGCGAAATGATGAAGTGCGAAGGAGAACTGGAGTTGTTCAAGAGATGGCTGATAGAGTTGAGAGGAGGGTGTTGCGATGGTTTGGGCATATGGAGAGAATGGATAATGAGCGATTGGTGAAAAAGATAACTAGATCTGATGTGAGAGGTGTAAGGCTGAGAGGAAGACCACGAATAGGATGGATGGACAGTGTAAAGAGGGCGCTGGATGTGAGAGGGATGTCTGTTGAGCAAGGAAGAGTGGCTGTGCATGACAGAAATAAATGGAGAGAAATTGTGAATGAATAAATGATGACGCAGCCCTGAGGGGATATTCTCCTGCATTTGGTCTGATCAGCTTGTCAGGTCAGGTGTGGGTAAGGGGATGGGTCTATTATGATGTGGCAGGGGTAAACCAGCTCTGCTGTTGGGCCCTGCTGCGGATGTTACTGATTGCACTGCGCAGTTGACCCTTGTGCGGTGTGGTGCGGTGAGGATCTGTCCCTTCTCCCTTTGGGGCTAAGATGTGAATGAATGTGTTTGAATGGGTGAGTAAATGGGGAGTATGTCGTCCTGTCTCGGCTACCTCCCTTTCCTTGGGGGAAGCAGCCTAGGAATATAGATAGATAGATTATTGTTGTTGTTCTCTCCGACAAGCAGAGTATGGTTTCACCCATGTTTGTTTGTTTGTTTGTCTGTCAACAGGATTGCTGCAAAACTAAAAGTGAGATTTGGATAAAAATTTGGTGGGTCTATAGCTCATGTCCCAGGTAACAAATGATTAAGTTTTGGGACCGATCCGTTGGGGGTGCGGTGGTTTGAAAGCCCCGATAGGAGTTACAACCTTGATTACGCGAATATTTGATCCCCAGGAGGTACTGGATATTATTATCTCCGAGGAGGAGAGTATGTTTTAACCCTTGCTTGTTTGCTTTTTTGTTGGTTTGTTTGTCTGCTGACAGGTTTATTCAAAAACTAAAAAGAGAGATTTGGACCAGATTTGGTGGACAGATAGTCCAAGTCCTAGAGAACAATAGATTACCATTGGGAACGATCCGGATTGTATTACAGACTCTGAATCCGGAAAACACTATTTGCAAAGCCCTGATCAATGATGAGAAACCCTAACTCATTATGATTAGTGATTTGGAAGTTACGTTGCCTTTGTCGGAGAGATGCAGTCCACTGAGTGCTGTTCTAATTATTATTATCATTATTATTAATATTATTATTGTTGTTGTTGATGTCGTTGTTGCTGTTACCGCCGCAAAGGAGGCTATGTTTACCCCGCATTGGTTGGGTTGTCTGTTTGTTTGTCTGTTAGTAGGATTACTCAAAAACGTCTGAACGTATTTTGATTAAATTTTGTGTAGGGTTGAACAATGGGCTAAGAAAGAAATAATTAAATTTTGTGGCGGTTCCGGATCCGAGGCTTCTTTTATCGGATCTGAATCCGCGCCAAAATGTAATCAGACATTCATTTTTAGGGCTTTAGTGGAAAAGTTTCTAGAGAAGGGAAAGAAGTTGTATGCGGCCTTCATGGATTCCAGAAAAGCATAAGACAGGATGGATAAAAAAGGAATGTGGGAAATATAATAGATATATGGAGTGAATGGGAAGTTGTTGAATGCATTGAAGAGTATGTATGAGGGTGCGAAGGCTGCAGTCCGTATGAATAGTGAACTGAGTGAATTTTGCTTTTTGAATGTTGGGTTGAAACAGGGATGTGTCATGTCCCCATGGTTGTTCAATATATATATGGATGGGGTTATAAATGAGATACAAGGTAGGGCAGTGGATGTTGCAGCGACCCTAATGAGGAAGACCAGTGTTTGGAAACTCCCTGTACTGTTGTTTGCAGATGATACTGTATTGTTAAGTGAAGAATAATGGGAACTGCAAGGCCTGTTGAATGAGTTTGGAAGTGAGTGTAAGACACGGAATCTAAAGGTGAATGTAGAGAAGAGTAAAATTATGATCTTTGAGAGAAATGAAGTCACTGAATGTACAGTGAGACTGGATGAGGAAGAAATGGAAAATGTGAGTGTGTTTCAGTACTTGGGTAGTGTGATGAGTAAGGATGGAAGTTTAGAGGTCAGGTGCTTGATAAGGTTTAACAAGGAAGAAAGGTTGTTCTTTGAAAGCAGTGATAAGGAACTGGAAAGTGAGCATGGAAGTAACGAAGTCACTTCTTGACAGTGTTGCGATACCAGCTATAATGTATGGAAGTGAAGCTTGGACCTTGTTGGAAGGACGCAAGTCGAGAGTGAGAGCATTGGAAATCAGTTATTTGAGAGTAGTATGTGGAGTTACATGGAGAGACAGACTGACAAATGAGAAGTGAAAGAGTGTTGTGGTGTGGATGTGGATGTAATAGAAAACGTTAGGAGAAATAAACTGGGGTGGTTTCGCGATGTAGAGAGGATGGAGAGCGAGACTAACGAGGATAGTGTATGCGAGTCGGGTGGAGGGGGGGAGGAGGGGGAGGCCGAGGATGAGATGGAGGCATAGAGTGGAGAGGTATATTAGAGAGGGGGGAGTGAGCTGGGAGGAAGGCAGTGATGTCCCATTGCACAGGGCGACATGGAGGCAATTTGTTTGTGGTCACCCCTTATGGGATTGAGGCATTTGGCAATAGGTAGATAGATCTTGATTCGGATCTGGAGTATCTGGCACAATATCTCCAGAAGTTCTCAGTGAATTTAAATGAAATTTTGTGGAAAGGTGGACCATGGACCAAGAAAGACTTGAATAATTTTTGGGATGGTTCTGGATCCTATATCCATGTATCTGTTAGCAGGATAACTCAAAAAGTTATGAAAGGATTTTAATGAAATTTTGTGGATGAGTTGGCGATTTGGTAAGGAAGATATGATTAAATTTTGGTGCAGATCCGGATTAGGATACAGAGTATCCCGCAAAATATCTAAAAAGTTCTCAATGAATTTCAGTGCAATTTTGTGGAAAGGTGGGACATGGACCAAGAAAGAATTATTAAGTTCTGGAGCGGATCCGGATCCGAATCTGGATCGTAAATCCACGGATCCTGATCTGCTCTTTTTATAATGGCAATTGCATTGGCGGAGGTTTGTGTTGTCTTGAGTGGTTTCTAGTTATTATTATTTTATCATCCTCATTATTATTATTATTACTACTACTACTACTGCTACTATTATTATTATTATTATTATTATTATTATTATTATTATTATTATTAATGAAATACCCACCCAAGGAAGTGACCCTAGGGAGAGCGCAACACCCATCCCAAGAGGAGGCCACAAGGGGACGCACAGGGGCCCCGAGCCATGCCGGCCCACGTCTCGTGCTACCATATGCCCCTCTTTCACCCAGCCAGACCAGCAGAAAGTGCATCAGCCAGGTGCATTACCCTCCGATCAGGACAGCACTCACCAGACTCGGGGTGGGACTTGTTCTCATATAGTCCTACATAGACCCTCGGCGGTAGAGTCCACCTGACCTGCCACTAGAAGAGGAGACACGACCACCAGTCTTCCCAGTCCTACGTAACCCAAGGGGAGCAACAGCACAGTAGCGTCCACCGGATCTACTGTAGAGGGAGTGTCCATGGGAACTCCCTCTTCTGCAACCCATCTTCGGGAGCAGGGGCATGGGAATGTCCATCGGACTTCCCCCACCTGTAGTCCCAGGGAAGGGAGCAGAGCCTTGGTATAGTCCCACAGAACCTACCATAGAGGAGGAATCCACCAGTTGCCCCTCAGCTGCAACTTTCCCCCTGCAGCAGGACCGCGGTAGAGTCCACCGGACCTGCTGCAGGAGTTGGAATGTCCATCGGACTTCCTCCTCCTCCAGTCCCTGGGACGGGTGGTGTCCCAGCAACGTCCCTAGGACTTGCCGGGCGGGAGGAAAGTCCACCGGATTTCCTTTCCCCACTGCCTTGTGAGGGAGCCTTGGTAACGTCCCCTGGACTTGCCAGGCAGAGGGAGAATCCACCAGCTCTCCTTCCCCTGCCCATGAATGGAGTTCCGTCAGAGTCCACCGGACCTGCCAAGTCGAGGGAAAGACCACCGGTCTTCCTTCCCCCACTACTCCGGAGGCTCCCATCAAGGGCAGTGTCCCTGGCTTGGCCCATCCCTCCAGAGACTGAGAGAGACATCCTCACGCTCCCTCTGTCTTGCTAAGGGTGGAGATTGCTCCCCTATGGAGTTTCTGCTGGACAACATCCGGAGCGGACTTGTTGTGAGCCTGGATGTCCTGTCCCTGCAGCTGAGCCCTCGATGTCCCCAGCAGCTGTTAGACTCCCTGGGAGCTAGTGGCCGCAGGCGACTGCTGATGGCCTCCCTGTCCCGACGAGACTGCGGCTCCAGGCCCTGGAGGGGCGCCCTGAAGACCCTGGGCCCGGATCAGCCCGGACCTTCCTCCAGGATTCCCACCACAGCCAAGGGCACGTGCCCCAGTCCCGAGGGCCACCACACCCCTTAGGTGCCCACCAGAAAAGGGCCTCCCATGACGCTGCCCTTCAGCCTACATTGGACGCCCAACTACGCAGCCCGAAACCAGCGCCTCTCCCAAGAGCACACCCCTGACGGCCCCTTTCCCACACCTGGCCGCCATCCGCACCTACCTGTGATCTAGATCCTATGCTTTACTTGTGTACTATATAGTTTTGTATTGTGCCCTATATATTGTGCGAATCCACTGTAATTTTGTATGGTAATACAAAAGCAGAGGATGGAAGGATGTTAATTGAGATGAGTGCAGTAAGGAGGAGATGGGTGGAGTATTTTGAAAGATTGTTAAACGCAGAAGAGGAAAGGGAGGCTGAGATTGTGGTGGATGGAAGGGTGCAAGGATTAAATGTGTTGGGAGAGTTGAATGATTCTTTGATCATGAAGGAGGAAGTACAGGAGGCAGTAAAGGAGATGAAAACAGGGACAGCTGCAGGTGTGGATGGGTGTGCTGTGGAATGCCTGAAAGGTGGTGGAGCAACTATTGATGACTGGTTAGAAATATTGTTGAATGTGTGCTTTGTGAAAGGTATAGTGCCAATTGACTAGGCAAGTGCTTGTGTGTTCCCACTGTATAAAGGTAAGGGTGATAAGTATAAATGTACTAGCTTTAGGGGTACAAGTCTGTTGAGTGTTGTAGGTAAGGTGCATGGTAGAGTTTTAATTAAGAGAGTTAGAAAGTGTACAGAGGGAGTGATTGGTGATGAGCAGTGTGGCTTTTGGAGAGGGAGGGGATGCGTGGATTAAGTGTTTGCTGTGAGACAAGTGTGTGAAAAGTATTTAGCAAAAGGTAAGGATGTGTTTTGGGCATTCATGGATTTAGAGAAAGCGTATGATAGAACTGATAGAAAGGTTTTGTGGACTGTTTTAAGATTGTATAGACTTGATGGAAGGTTACTAAAAGGAGTGAAAAGTTTTTATGTAAATGGTAGAGCGTGTTTAAGAGTGTGAAATACTGTGAGTGATTGGTTTTCTGTAAGAGTGGGGCTGCGGCAGTGATGTGTGATGTCGCCTTGGTTGTTCAATATTTATATCGATGGTGTTGTAAGGGAGGTGAATGTAAGAGTGCTAGGTGGAGTTCTGAGTCTGGTGAATTATGGTAGAGAATGGAATCTGAAGCAGCTGCTGTTTGCAGATAATACTGCACTGATGGCTGATTCAGTGAAGAGAATGAGACAGTTGGTAGAGGAGTTTGGAAGAGCGTGTGAAAGGTGGAAATTGAAAGTAAATGAGAATAAGAGTAAAGTGATGAAGTGTTTGAGGCTGGTAGATGGAAGGAGGATGAATATAGTTCTGAATGGTGAGTTGCTTGAGGAGGTAGAGTGTTTTAAGTATTTAGGGTCACATGTTGCTATGGATGGAAAAATAGATGCAGAAGAGAAGTTAGAATGAATGAAGTAGGAAAAGTGCTGGGAGGAATGAAAAAAGTGTTTAGATGTCGTTTGCTTAGAATGGATGTAAAGAGAAGGCTGTATGATGATGTTGTGGTATCAACCGTGTTATATGGGGCTGAAACATTGAATATGGGTGTAACAGAGAGGAAAAGTTTGAATGTAATGGAGATGAGATGTCTGAGGAGTATGTGTGGAGTGACGCATATGAATCGAGTGAGAAATAATGAAGTGTGAAGGGGAACTGGAGCTGTTTGGGAGATGGCTGACCAAGTTGAGCAGAGGATGTTGCGATGGTTTCGGCATATGGAGACCATGGATAATGAGCGATTGGTGAACAAGATAACTAGATCTGATACGAAAGGTGTTAGCCTGAGAGGAAGACCACGAACAGGATGGATGGACAGTGTGAAGAGAGCGTTGGATGCGAGAGGGATGTCTGTTGAGCAAGGAAGAATGGCTGTGCGTGATAGAAATGAATGGAGAGAAATTGTGAATGAATAATGATGGCGCAGCCCTGAGGGAATATTCTCTTGCATTTGTCTGATCAGCTGATCAGGTCAGGTGTGGGTAAGAGGATGGGTCTATTATGATGTGGCAGGGGTAAACCAGCTCTGCTGTCAGGCCCTGCTGTAGATGTCACTGATTGCAAGGTGCAGTTGGCTCTCGTGTGGTGTGGTGTGGTGAGGATCTGTCCCTTCTCCCATTTGGGGCTAAGATGCGAATGAATGTGTTTGAGTGGATGAGTAAACTGGGAGTGTGTTGACCTGTCATAGCTACCTCCCTTTCCTTGGGGGAAGCAGCCTAGGTATATAGATAGATAGAATATATGTATAAGACTGGTTAGCCTGTGTTTGAGCCCTACCCTTTGTTGTATGCTCTTGCCCGGTCCTGAACAAAAGAACCCAAGTCCATGCCTATATGCTGAGTTCAAGATGTTGAACTCAGAATATGGTACATAACACTTGTGGCTAGTGGAGGTTCTAGATCCAGCAGAAACCAACAAAGGAACAAAGGGAAAGTAAAAAAAATAATGGCTTCCAAACTGCATGCTCAGTTACCTAAGTTTGACCCCGAACAGTGCAACATAGACACATACATGTGCATGGTCAGACCTATATTGGACAATAGTTTTGAACATGACAGAGAAAAATTCGCAGTCACCCTCTCACACCTCCAAAAAATAGTCTCCAAAATCGCTGCAAAAATCGTCCCTGACCTGACATGGGCACAATTTTAGCAAATAATGATCCTAGCAGTCACACCATCACTCGGGAAAGTTGTTGCCTTCTCCCAACTAGACGCCCTCACCTACTATGGTAGTCTGGATAACACCCTCATCCAGGCCAGGCGACTCATCACCACCACCTACCCGGAAGCTGATGCCGCCACCCGGGACCAACGCACCTTCAACACCTTAGTGAGGATCCTCCCTAGTGCCATCAGAGAGCATTTCGTGAACTATGATCCGACAGGGGACCTTGATAAGGACATCCAGCTGGTCAGGCGCATCCTCACCGCCTGAGTCGCTCCCCAGCACATCGGGGCGGTTAGCCGAGTCCCGACATGAAAACCATCACCCACCAAACCCTGGACTCCCCCCAGTAACGCTGCCCCTTCAACTCCTCCCACCAAGCCAAGGGCATTCCCCACCAAGAGATGCCCCAACCCCAGAGAAATCCATCAATCCGTGGGAAGGCTCTGCATGCAGTCATCTTTGCCCTATACACGACATACAGGAGCAGCTGAAGGCCACCTGATGCAGGGCAGCCAACCTGGGGTGCCACAAGGTCTCCGCCATTGAAGATGACATTGAGGATGAGATTACCACAACTGACTATTCTGAGCCCGGGGAATCAGAGCTCGGAGATGAGGACGCCCTGCAACAGTTTGATTTTTAGGACTGCCCCCGCATCTCCCCACTGTGGCGGGGGCCACTTCACACAAATACCGCCCCCCAATCTACAACAAGATGAGGCATAACAGGGTTGATAGGAGCAGCCAGATCATGCCACAACCACCGTTTCTATTCCTGCCATTCCTCAGCCTTCGGCCCACTCCTCCCAATCTCTGCCCATCTTGTAGATGCAGGGGATGGCCCCCTGTCCATCCGTGGGGAGACCCGGGCCCTACGTGCCGAAACTCACCAGAATGTGTCCACTCAGCACAGTATTATTGTCTTTGACTCATGCCATGCATACAATGGATACCTGGGGCTAGATCTCCTACAAAAATTCCACACCAGCATCAATTGCCACAAGCGGTGCCTTCAATCAGGAAACCACCAGAGTACCCCCCTCAGCCATACTACACATGCACAACCACCCCCCCTCCCTGCCCCCCTACCCATCTCATCATGTCATCCACCCTACCCCATGCAACCTCTAGCCCCCCCACCACCCAACCCACCACCTTCCCTGCTACCATCGCCTCCACCCTTACCATTACCCCCCCATCATGAGGCCTGGCTTCACTTGCATTGACCTACTGGAAACCCTGTCTTGTTCTCTCCAAGCTTTCCAATGGGTGCCATTGCCTCCTGCCTGTTGTCTCCCACCTCCCTTCCCCCATTCATATCGGAGCAGTGCACATCGTCAACATTTCCACCATCCCCCTTGCTCTCCCCAAGGGATTGGTAGTCGGTGTGATGGAGGAAGCTGAGCCATGTGCCTCTCCCCCCCCTCCCTTCCCCCCACCACCCTGCCCCCCACACCAAAACACCTCCTGGACTTCCAAGACATCTTCTCATCAGGACCAACAGACATCGGCCACACCACGTATGTGTCCCATGAGATACACACTACAGGACCACTGATATGCCAACTGCTGAGGAGGAAAAACTGTAACCAATGGGCTGAGGATATGTTGAATGCCAGCGTTATATCTCCAACCACCAGCCCTTGTTCCTTCCCCGTCATCCTAGTGAAGAAAAAAGACGGCACCCTACGCTTCTGCTTAGACTACAGTATAGGCATCTGAATGACATAACTACCAAGGACGTCACACCCCTGCCCAGGATCGATGACTCTCTTGACTTCCTGTGTGGAGCATCCTGGTTCTCCACCCTCGACCTGCAGTCAGGGTACTGGCAGGTCCCAGTGCATCCCGAAGACAGAGGCAAAACAGCATATTCTACGAGCAACGGGAAGCACTATGAATTTAACGTCCTCCCCTTTGGCCTCTGCAACGCCCCTGTGACATTCTTCCGGCTGATGGAGTCAGTGCTCTGTGACCTCACCTGGGAAATATGCCTCGCATACTTAGATGACATGATTATCTTCGGCTGAACCTGGAGCTACCACCTCCACCACCTACAGCAAGTTTTTCTCAGAATCTGGCAGGCAGGGCTCAAGTGTGTCCTAGCCCAATGCTCCATCTCCTTCCTGGGACAGACCCAGAGAAATTACGTGCCATAGCAGACATCCCCCTGCCCTGAGACATCCACGAGGTCCGCCCTTCATTGGCCTTGCTTCATACAACCAGTGTTTTGTGAAGGGCTTCGTGAACATAGCAAAACCACTCCACGACTTAACAAAGAAGGGCAAGGCTTTTACCTGGACAGAGAACTGAATACATGTATTCAACACCCTCAAAAATAAGCTGATCACTGCTTCCATAGTCGCATTCCCTGACTACACCCTGCCTTTTTGCCCGTACACCGACGTATCTCTAGTGGCGATCAGTGACGTCCTAGCTCAAGTCCAGGAAGGGTGGGAGCACACTGTCGCCTGCGCCAGCCACATCCTAAACCAAACAGAAAAAAAATTATGCCACCACCAAGCAAGAATGCCTGGGCATCATTTGGGCCCTGGAGCACTGTCCGGCACCCACGTCACCATAATCACTGACCACCAGTCCCTACAGTGGTTACTGCAATCAGAAACTCATAACACCCAAAGAGAAGCCCTTGAGGAGTGCAACTTTGACATAGCTTATTGGCCAGGGAAACTACATACGAATGCCGACGCCCTATCCAGACTGCTCGTCAACACTATCCATGCCACCTTCAACCTCCTACAGCAATGGCAAGAGAAAGACTGGCCCAACTGGATATCACCACACATATTCTCCACCCTTCAGCAACACAGTGACCACCTGTGCACCCACTCAGGCCACATAGCCCTCGACCCAGACACTGCCCTAGACACCCTGACCCACTTACACTCAGATAATTGTATACATCTCGGAACCAAGAAACTCATACAGATTTTCAATGAAATCTACTGGACTCCGAACCCCTCCCACCTGGCCAAGCAAGTTGTTCAAGCCTGCTGAGCATGTGCACTCGGAAAGGACACCACCAGGACACCAGGCCCGTCTGGAAACATCTTCAACACCAAACCATGGCAGCTCCTCTCAGTAGACGTCGTTGGGCCCCTTCCACCCAAATCGGGTTATAAATACAGTACATTATCAATTCGTCGACATTCTAAGTTCCTGATCACCTGTCCAGCTAAAGAACACTACGCCGCTGCCATAGCAGATGCCTTGGTCTGCCACGTATTTCCATATTTCGGCATCCCCCAGGCTCTCCACTCTGACAGCACTCCAGAGTTCACCAGCAAGATATGGACAGAGCTCACTGAAACATTTGGATACAACATCTCCTATTCCTCCCCATACTGGCTTCAAGGAAATGGCATTTGTGAAAGGAGCCACCGCACCCTACTCAACCAGGTGCAAACTAGAATCCAGGAAACCCAAAGCGAGAATTGGCCAGCCCACATGAAGATCGTACAATGGGGGATGAACTCTTGCCCAGGCGAGGACTGCATCACAACACAAACGAGCGTTTGGGAAGGTGCCTCTCCTCCTGCCACTCCACAACCACCTGCAACCACCCACCACCTCCTCCATCTCTGACCCCCTACACCACCTCAAATGAAGACTACACCACCTCCAGAACACCCTGGACCTAAAACCCAATGCCACCACAATTAGCCCCTACAAACCAGGCGACTCCGTCATGGTGGTTAGACTGCTGGTCTCAAACAAATTATCACCATACTACATGGGGCCTTTTACAATCGTAAAAGTCCCTAACCCCTATCAAGTCATCATACAATATCACAACACCACCCGCACCTACTGAAATGCCACGTGCGTCCCTTTCATTCACCTCCAACTCCACCACCCTGCCACCCCTGCCCTCCTACCCAGCACACCGCCCCACCACCTGATAGCAGCGCTGGCTCATACTCCTGCTATGTCACACCTTCTCTCTCCTCGCCCTCACCCAGCCCCCCCTCCACAATCACCTCTCCTGCCACACCCCATTCCGACCCCTCACCTTCTCCTCAGACCCCTCACTTGCCTCTGGCAACCTCACCTCACACACCCGCCCCCTCCACCACACTGCCACCCTCAACCCCAACGCCACATGGCCAACCCTACCCCCCTCCATCTCCCACCTGCACCTCCGCCACTCCCAGCACCAGACAAGGCAAGCCCTCACACCCCTCACCTTCACCCACTCCTCACTCCACCCTCTCACCCACTTCCATCCACCACACCACATCCCCATCCGCCACCTCCACCTCTCCACCACCACCACCCATCACACCCCCACCTCCCCAACCACAAACCACCCACGCCCACTCCACTAATGCACCACCCACTTCCTCACCACCCACACCCGTACTGACCACCACAAGAACCAGATCAGGATGCCTATCAAGCCCACCTGCCAGATATGCCCTAACACCATCACACCCACACGAACCTCCACCACACCACTCACACCCAACACCTCCCCCCTCACTCTAAAAATACACCACACAGGATGGAAAATTCCAGTATGCAGCCTACTAAGTCAATTAAGGCGACCCCCCCACGACATCATAAAAGCTGGGCAACCACACTTATCATCCAGTCTGCAGCTGACAGCCACAGGTCACTCACCTTACTCCCTGCCACCCGAGATGAAGATCATGCACATCCTGTAGACTCCAGCCAGAGGAAGCAAATGCCAGCTCAAAGGAACATCACAGCTGATCCACCTCCTACAGCAGACACATCAGACCTCCACCTTAACCATCATCTATAGTCCCCACCAGGACCAGAACCACCCTACACACCAATGGACGATCTACTCCACACCTCACACCCTCCCACCAGACGCCCATTTCAGTTACCTACCACCTCCAGCCATGGGGACGTGACTTCCACTCGCGCAACGGTGGTGAAATACCCACCCAAAGAAGTGACCCCTGGGAGGGTGCGACACCCACCCCAAGAGGAGGGCACGGGGAGGCACACAGAGGCCCTGAGCCACACTGGCCCACGTCCACCACTAGCATATGCCCCTCTTCCACCCAGCCAGACCAGCGGGAAGTGCATCGCCCAGGTGCATTACCCACCAACCAGGACAGGACTCACCAGACTCGTGGTGGGACTTGTTCTCATACAGGCATATGTAGGCCCTCAGCAGTAGAGTCCACTGGACCTGCCACTAGAAGAGGAGGAATGACCACCTGTCTTCCCAGTCCTGTGTACCTCAAGGGCAGCTGTGGCACAATAATGTCCACCGCATCTACTGTAGAGGAAGTGTCCATCGGATCTACCTCTTCTGCCACCCACCTTCGGGAGCAGGGGCACGGGAATGTCCATCGGACTTGCCCCACCTGTAGTCCCAGGGAAGGAAGCAGTGCCTTAGTAGAGTCCACCGGATCTACCATAGAGGGGGAATCCACCAGACAGCCCTCGGCTGTGACTTTTCCCCAGCAGCAGGACCACGGTAGAGTCGACCAGACTTGTCACAGGAGTCAGAATGTCCATCAGCCTTACTCCTCCTGCTGTCCCCGGGATGGGTGGTGTCCTGGCAATGACCCTCGGACTTGCCGGGCGGGAGGAAAGGCCACTGGACTTCCTTCATCCACTACCCCAGGAGGAGTCCTTGGTAACGTCCCCCGGACTTGCCAGGCAGAGGGAGAGTCCATCGGATCTCCTTCCACTGCCCTTGAGTGGGGTTCTGGCAGAGTCCACCAGACCTGCCAAGCCGAGGGAAAGACCACAGGTCTTCCCTCCTCCACTACTCCGGAGGCTTCCGCCAAGGGAAGCATTCCTGGCTTGGCCCAGCCCCCCAAAGGCCGAGCGAGACACCCCTCACTTTCCCCCTGTACCACTAAGAGTTGAGATTGCTCCCCTACAGAGTTCCTGCTGGACAACATCTGGAGTGGACCTGTTGTGAGCCTGGGTGTCCTGTCCCTGCAGCCGAGCCCTTGATGCCCCCAGCAGCTGTTGGACTCCCCGGGAGCAAGCGGCCACAAGAAACTCCTGACGGTCTCCCCCTCCCAACGAGACCGCAGCCCTCGGTCCTTGAGGGGTGCCCCAATGACCGCGGGCCCAGACCAGCCCGGACCCTGCAACAGAACTCCCACCACAGCCAATGGCAGGCGCTGAGCAGCGCGCCTACTCCCTATTTGGCCCCAGTCCCCAGGGCCATCACAATCCTAAGGCCCCCATCAGGAAAGGGCCTCCCACAACGCTGCCCTTCAGCCTACACCGGACGCCTGCCTACGCAGCCCGAGACCAGCGCCTCTCCCGAGTGCGCACCCCTAACAACCCCCTTCCCACACCTGGCTGCCACTTGCACCTACCTGTGATCTAGACTTTATGCTTGACTTGTGTGCTATATAGTTTTGTATTGTTTCTTATGTATTGCGCGAGTCCACTTTATTTTTGAACGGGAATATACTTGTAAGACTGGTTACTCTGTTTTTGAGCCCTACTCCTTTGTTGCATGCTTTTGCCCGGCCCTGAATGAAAGAACCCAAGTCCATGCCCATATGCTGAGTACAAGAAGTTGCACCCAGAATATGCTGCAGAACAATTATTATTATTAATATTATTATTATTATTATTATTATTATTATTATTTATTACTATTATTATTATTATTATTATTATTATTATTATTATTATTATTAATTATCATCAATCATCATCATCATCATCATCATCTCCGCCAAGGTCATGTTTTTGCCGGCATTTGTTCGTTGTTTTGTTTGCTTGTCGGTTTGTTTGTTTTTTTGTCCATTAGCATGATTACTCAAAAAGCTATAAACGGATTTTTACGAAATTATGTCAAAGGGTGGACCATGAGCCAAGGAAGAAATGATTAAATTTTGGGCCAGATCCAGATCCAGATCCCATATTCATGGACCTGTCGTCAGGATTACGCAAAAAGTTATGAATGGATTCTGATGAAATTATGTGGAAGGGTTTGGAAAAGCCAAGGAAAAAATTATTAAATTTGGGAGTGGATCCCGATCCAGATCTGGAGTATCCCACACAAATTCTCTAAAAGTTCTCAATGAATGTCAATAAACTTTTGTGGAAGGGTGGGCCATGGACCAAGAAAGAGTTGATTAAATTTGGGGGCAGATCCGAATCTGGATCCTTTTTAATGGCAATGGCATGGACGGAGGTATGTGCTCTCTGAGGTCTTTCTAGTTATTATTATCATCGCCAGGGAGGTTATGTTTTACCTCACTTTTTTTTTTTTTTTTTTTTGTTTGTTAACAGGATTACTCAAAAAGTTATGAACGGACTCTAGTGAAATTGTGTAGAATGGTGGGCCACGGGGCAAGGAAGAAATGATTATATTTAGGGGAGAATCTGGATCTGGATGATCACACACAATATCCAAAAGTTCTCGATGAATTTCAATGAATCTGGGTGGAAAGGTGGGCCATGGACCAAGAAATAACTTATTACATTTTGGGGCGGATATGCATCCGGATTTTATATCCACGGATCAGGATCCGGGATTACTCAAAATTTACGAATGGATTTTGATGAAATTTTGTGGTCTTGTGGGCTATGGCCCAAGGAAAAAAGATTAAATTTGGATGCAGATCCGGATCCGGAGTATCCCGCACAATATCTCCAAAAGTTTTTAATGAATTTCAATGATATACTGTGGAAAGGTGGGCCATGCACCAAGAATGAATTGATTAAATTTGGAGGCGGATCCAATTCGGATCCGGTTCCTTTTTCATGGCAAAGTCATTGGAGGAGGTATGCGCTCTCTGAGCACTGCCTAGTTATTACTGCTTTCAATATTATTTTTATTATTATTATTATAATTATTATTATTATTATTATTATTATTATTATTATTATCAGAAATATTACTGTCATTATTGTAATTATTATTATTATTATTATTATTATTATTATTATTATTATTATTATTATTATTATTATTATTATTATCATTGTTGTTGTTGTTGTTGTTGTTGTTGTTGTTGTTGTTGTTGTAGTTCTCTCTGACAAGCAGATTATGTTCCATCCTTCTTTGTTTGTTTGTTTGTCTGTCTGTCTGTCTGTCTGTCTGTCTGTTAGCAGGATTGCTGAAACACTAAAGGAGAGATTTGGACTAATTTTGGTGGGTCGATAGCCCATGTCCCAGGGAACAAGCAGTTAATGTTTGGGACCTATCCCTTGGTGGTGCAGTGGTTAGAAAGTCCCGATCGGAGCTACAATCTTGATTATGCGAATATATGATTACCAAGAGATACTGGATATTATTATCTTCGAGAAGGAATTTATGATTTAACCCTTGCTTGTTTGTTTGTTAGATTGTCAGTTGATAGGATTATTCAAAAACTAAACAGAGATTTGTACCAAATTTGGTAGATAGATAGCCCTTGTCACTGGGAAGTGTCGATTAACTTTTGGGACCGATTCGGATCGTAGCACAGATTCTGAATCCGGAAAATACTTTTTGCGAAACCCTAATCAATGATGAGAAACCCTAACTCATTATGAAGTGTGGTTTGGAAGTTACGCTGTCCTTATCGGGGAGATGCGCTCCTCTGAGTGCCATTATAGTTGTCGTTGTTGTTGTCGTCGTCGTCGTCGTCGTCGTCGTTGTTGTTGTTGTTGTTGTTGTTGTTGTTGTTATTATTATTATTATTATTATTATTATTAATATTATTTGTATCCTTTGACACTAAGACATCTTCTGTGCTTAATTCTCCCTTTCCCCATACGAATTTATGGAGGTAAAGAGAGATCTACCGAACCAGAGGGTTAGATATAGCCATCCTTAACCGAGGAATGATTTGAGTCAATAGGAGGACATTCTTTGCTTCTGCCTTAGCCTCACCACCTAGTGCCAGCAGCCGGCACACTTCCAGCCACGTTATATACAAGTTCACAGACAACCTTTACATCCTTACCCACTACACCTTAACTATTCTTCTGCCTCAGCCTTACTACCAGGTACCAGCAGCTGCCACATATCCACCCTGAGCACAGACAAGTTCACAGGCTACTTTTACATTCTCAACCTATACACCTCGTTTATTTGGCATTCTTGCTGCTGTCGGGAGATTCTGTTTGGCTCTGGAATACAGTAATTCTTCATTCCGTAGGGGCTGGTTACCTTCATTACCCATTTACCAAGAAGGGCATCTCCTAAAATTGAATAACATCATCTTGTGGCAGTAACAATAACATAAAAATGCCTCATATGTCGATGGAGTTCAATAAAATTAGTACTGTCTCAGCATAAAACTAAAACGCCATAGCAGTTGTTGTTATTGTTGTTGCTCAACCTTGATCTGCCTGGACAAACAGACCCGTCGACCGCAGATGAGCAGCTACTCCTATGGGATCATCCCATAGTTTTTCTACAGCGTTGAAGTTGTGTATTGCGATTAATCTGGCGTGTATTGTACAATGTCCCATATATTATGTTAAGTTGTTTGGGCCTGTTCTACAAGAGGAGCACGTGTCCTCTGTGATTCCACCCATTTTTGTGATCTGGTTTAATAAATATTTCATCTCCCTTCTTAGAATCATGCGTGCAACAGAAGCAGGCCTGTACAACTTCTGGTACGAAAGCTACACGCCGAACATGTCCTCCTGTCTCCGTCCACCCTACCGAGTGGCAGTCAAAGCTTCCCTGGCCATCACGAATATTTGGGTATGGTGTGACGTGGATGTCAAAGGGTTTAAGTGATACGTGAAGTATTGAACATGGCGGAACCAGGTTTTTCAGGCCGCAGTGATGTATGAATGATGGTGTGGCTTTTTGACAGTACATTATATCTGGGTATATTGTGGGATAGATGTCAGAGACCTGAATGATGCGTTAATCCTTGTGTGGCCCATTGACGTCTTGAAGAATGTGTGAATGCCTATGTGGTCCAGTTCAGTGTACATCCTGTATGGGTATGTTGTGAGGTGGAGCCAATGATTCAAGGCTTGAAGAATGCCTAATGACAGTACTTGTATAGCCAAATTCCCTGCGCAGCTGTTTGGGTAATGGACTTGTGACGAGACATTTCCTTGTGTGGTAGAGTTGAAAATTTTGAAGGCCTGGGTGATTGGAAGGGTGAACCTTTTATTCTTGTCCATTCTGCTTATAGTTCCGTTGTTATGTTTCCATTTTCCTGTTTCTGTCTCCAAATTTATTTACATTGTGGAAAAATAGAGTTTCAGGTATGATGTTATCTCTATTTCTTGTTTCATTTGTATAATCGAAGACCAGACAATCTTCCCATAATTAAGACCAAACAATCATCCCATAAGTAAGACCAGTCTTCTTATAAGTAAGACCAGTTATCCATAAGTAAGACCAAACAATCTTCCCATAAATAAGACCGAACAATCTCCTCTTATGTACGACCAGACAATCGTCCCATAAGTAAGACACACAACCACTCCATAAGTAAGACCAAACAATCTTCCCTTAAGCCCGACCAGACAATCTTCCCATAAGACCAAACAATCTTCCCTTAAGCCCGACCAGACAATCTTCCCATAAGACCAAACAATCTCTCCATAAGTAAGATCAAATAATCTTCCCATAAGTAAGAACAAACAGTCATGTTATATTAAATACATTGTTGAAAAATTTTCTTATCTGCGACCAGTCTTGATCGAGGTAAGAGTATTGTTATGTTTCGCCTGTGATGAACAGTGTTATGACAAACTTGTACTGCTGTGTTCAATAGTCCTATACTGTACCTCCTACCTATGTAGAAACCTAATAAGGTCTTGCAAATTTGACCAGTGACATGCAAACGGCACAGAACGGTTGCAATTTTGTTTTATAAGTGCAGAATAAAAATGCTTTACTTCAGCTGTACGGGTAACTAATCTCTGTGTAATCTCTTTAAACCCAACAGATACGATGACGCCTTTTAATATTTAATTCTTGACATGACTAACATAGCACAGTACCATAGTAGGGCAAGAACTGATAAGTGCAGAATTAGCGCCAACAGCTCAAAACTTCTCCCCTAAATTGTCTAAAACTTCGTAACAAGAAAAACAATACAAACCCTTCGTTTAGGGAAGCTGTTTAAAAATTCTTTCAGGATACATCTTCATCTTTATTTAATTTTTACTGTACGGCTGCGTCTTTCTGCTTAACACAAGACACTAGGCTAACAACAGTAACGTGAGCCTGTCTTGTTCTTGTTGGTAAAATTTTTACATTAAACTTCATTGCCCTGAAAACAGTAATCCTACAGCATCCATTTCCACAAGGTAAATTCTCGAAGCCCATCCCCACATCTCAGCACAGTTCCGGCCTATCACATCCACGTCATTGGCCCCCAAATCGTGCTCTTTGCTCCAAAACACTTTTACTCCCTCGCACGATATTTTAAACAAACCTTGTCTGTTGTCAAACGATCAATCCTGCAACTCCCATTTCCTCTGGTTATACTTTCCTGTCCTAACCAAACGGCCCACTGTCATTCTGATCTCTCCTTCCCTTATCATTTCGGTCTACGCCCATTTCCATACCTCTCCGTTTGACAGCTTCATGGCGAAATACTCGGTATGTTTATTAAGTTTATTCTGTAGGCAGTTTTAAACAGGATATAGGAGACATTGCTTGAACTCTGCGATTTACATATCACCTGCGCTAATTCATTCTGTATGTGGGTGATGAAGGTGACCATAGTTCTTTCACCAACTTGGCCCAGATTTTCGTCCTTAACTCAGTGGTAGAAAGGAAGAATGTTGTGGCTCTGTATCCTTTCTGTAATACTTCTTTACATAACACCGAATTGTATTGTTAATCTTTTGTTTACCCCAGTCTTATAATGTAGAGATGGCAATATTAGGCCAGGTAAAAAGAGGATTAGTGCCCCTCCCCGGAAAACAACTAACTAAAAAACAAACAATAAGCCTCGGACAAGGGCTGACCAAACGATGACGACCAAGGACCGGACAAAGGACATGGTTATCGGAACGTGGAATGTAAGGGGAGCGAATGATGAGGTGAAAGAGAGAGAGATTGTCCAGGTGCTTCAGGGTGCGAAAGTGGATGTATGTGGAATGACTGAAACAAAATGGGGAGGAGAAAGTGTGAGAGAATGGGAGTATGGATGGGGTATATGTGCAGGAGCAGGTGAGAATGAGAGCGCAAAGGAAGGAGTATGTATAGTTGTGAGTAAAAGATGGAAGAGGAGCATAAGACAGTATGGACCAGTTGGGTCAAGGATTGTGTGGGTAAAGTTGAAAGTTGGAATACAAATGTGAGCGATCGTGTGTGTGTATGAGCCAACGCAAGATCGTGCTAGAAGAGTGAGAGAAGAGTTCTGGACAAATGTAGAAGTGTGCATGGAAAAGTTTGGAAGGAATGAGAGAGTGTTTTTGATCGGTGATATGAATGGTAAAGTTGGGAATGTGGAGGTGGATAGAATAGTTGGTGAGTGGGGTGTGCCTGCTGAGATAGATGAGAATGGCGGTGCGTTAGTGGACATTTGTGCTGGGAGGGGGTTGGTGATAGCCAATACCCTCTTCAGGTATAAAATGATCCACAGATATACATGGCGAGTGATGAGAAGGGTGGGTGGTGAACTGAATGAAAGGAAGGCAATGATTGATTATGTGTGTGTGGATGAAAGGATGCGAAGATGTGTAATGGATGCAAGAGCTTATAGAGGTTGGGGGAGTGGACTTTCTGACCACTACTTGGTGGTGGCCAGAATTAGGATTCAAGTAAGATGGAAGAATAGAAGAAGGGAAAGACAAGAGGAAGGAGTAGTTGCAAGGAGAGTGGAAAGGTTACAAGAGGATGAGAAAAAGGCAGAGTATAAGAGAGAAGTGGAGGAACAATTGGGCAAATATGAATTGGAGCAGATGGGAGACGTGGAAGGTGTGTGTAGGAAATTTACAGAAGAAATATGTGCAGCATGTGATGTGGTGTGTGGAAGGAAGAGAAGACGGAGGGGGGTGCAAGGAACAGCGTGGTGGACCGAAGAGGTGAGACAGGCTGTGGCACCAAAGAAGAAAGCATACAATGAATGGATGAGAAATAGGGGCGTGGAAGAAGTTGAGATGCGGAAGAGAGAGTTATCTGTAGAAAGAAAGAGAGAGGTGAAAAGATTAGTATGAGAAAGTAAGAAGAGAGTGGATGAGGAATTTGGAAGGAATTTGAGTGTAAAGTGAAGGGACTGTAAGAAAATGTTCTGGAAAGAGGTGAAGGGAGTAAGACAGGGTGGAAGTGAAGTTAGCAGGGAGTGAAAGATAAAAATAGTAGATTACTAGTGGAGAAGGGAGAAAAATTGAGCAGATGGAGAGAACATTTTAAGGAATTGTTGAACATAGAGGATGGAAGTAATGCGAGTATAAGTGGCTGGGGAATGGCTGGGAGAAGGAGGGCGGTGAGAAGACAGGAAGAAATCAGTAGGATAGAAGTTGTGGAAGCAATGAAGAAAGTTAAATTGGGGAAAGCCCCAGGAATTGATGGAGTGTGTGGTGAAATGTTGAAGCATGGGGGAGAGATAGTAGTAGAATGGATGTGGAAGATGTGCAGATTGGCCTGGGAGGAAGGAAGAGTTCTGGAGGATTGGAAGTCAGGTATAATTATTCCCTTGTACAAAGGAAAAGGGGAAAAAGAAGTGTGTGGTAATCATAGGGGCATTTGTCTTCTTAGTATAATAGGAAAGGTGTATGGTAGGATACTTATTGACAGAGTTAGAGAAAGAACAGAGAAATTAGTTGGAAAAGAACAGGGAGGCTTTAGGAAGGGAAGAGGTTGTGTAGATCAGATATTCATTCTTAGATCTTTAGTGGAAAAGTTTCTAGAGAAGGGAAAGATGTTGTATGCGGCATTCATGGATTTGGAGAAAGCATATGACAGGGTGGATAGACAAGGATTGTGGAAAGTGTTAAGAATATATGGAGTAGATGGGAAGTTGCTGAATGCTGTGAAGAGTATGTACGATGGTGCGAAGGCTGCAGTGCGTGTGGATGGTGAACTAAGTGAATTTTTCTCTTTGAAAGTTGGGTTGAAACAGGGATGTGTCATGTCTCCATGGTTGTTTAATCTGTACATGGATGGGGTAATAAAAAAGGTACAAGGTAGGGTAGTGGATGTCGGAGTGGCCCTGGTGAGAGAGGATAGTGTTTGGAAACTCCCTGTACTGTTGTTTGCAGATGATACTGTGTTGTTGAGTGAAGACGAAGGGGAGCTGCAAGATTTGGTGGATGAGTTTGGGCGAGTGTGTAAGGAACGGAATCTAAAAGTGAATGTAGGGAAGAGTAAAGTGATGGTCTTTGAGAGAGGTGAAGTCAGTGAATGCACAGTGAGGTTGGATGGTGAGGAATTGGAAAATGTGAGTACGTTTAAGTACTTGGGTAGTGTGATGAGTAAGGATGGAGGTTTGGAGGGTGAAGTGCTTGAAAGGGTACAGCAGGGAAGAAAGGTTGCTGGTTCTTTGAAAGCAATGATAAGAAACAGGGAAGTGAGCATGGAAGTGAAAAAGTTACAACATGACAGTATTGTGATACGAACTCTAACGTATGGAAGTGAAGCTTGGACGTTGTTGGAAGGACACAAGTCAAGAGTGAGAGCCGTGGAAATGAGTTATTTAAGAGGAGCTTGTGGAGTCACATGGAGAGACAGGCTGACGAATTGAGGCGTCTGGCAATAGATAGATAGATAGAAAAAGAGTTTAGTAGGCTATAAGCTGATGTTTTAGAAAGCGATGTAATTCTTGCTGCCTGTCATCACTGTAGACCATTTCGTCTGCCTCAGGGGACGCTGGTGGTGATGGTGGTGGGAGTGAGCGTCGGTATCCTGGTGTTCTTCCTGGAGCTGCTCTACCCACTCCTTCGTCATTCCTCCACAGCCACCTCACCTCACAAATAATTCCATCGGTCGAGCTTTACGTTACAAAGTTACATCCCGTGGTGCCATCTTATTCATTCTTGCCACCTCCATGATTGGGAGAGATTTTTCGAAATGGAGGTCATAGATATCGCCTTTGTTAACTTTAACTCCCCAAAAAAAGAAAGTGAGAAAACTATCCAAATTATAGACACTACAGTATTATTCTCCAATGAAATTTATAACAACCTCTTCACGATATTCTCAGGAACTAAGTCAGCTTCAGTATAGGTACACGACCGAAGTAGAAGTAAGAGTATCCTTAAAGCTAAAATCAGACTCATTTTCAAACCAAACGAATTGCATATACCAATTAAGTTACAAGTTCAGCATCATCACTTATGGTCAGTATAATGCAGTAGTAGTTGTTGTGGCCCAAAGTACAACTGAAATGCTAACCCAGTGGACTATAGACTAAAGCTGCCGTTTTCCAGCAGTCCACCATACTCCTATCGAGGGATAGGGAGGGAGTTAAAGGAATATTTATAGAAAACTAGAGAAGTCACTCCATTATATCGGTGCCACCACTTGAAGGCATCCCCATTCAGCATCGGTCATGGTAATAAAAATAGCAAATAAAATATAGCTGTCTTACCCAGTCCTAAGATTTCAACAGGTGACATGTTATCAAAGCTGCATACTATTGCTATGAAGAATATGCTATGCTTTCAGCACTTACAGTATGGTACAAATTCTTCTACAAAAACAACAGAAAACATAATGTCAATGTGATCTGGTATTGCCTATATATATATATAAATCCAAAGAAACTGGAATGTTCGAACTCTCAATCAGGCTGGTAAAATGGAAGAACTTATTTCAGTGTTCAAGAAATACAAGATGGATATTTGTGCTCTTACAGAAACGAGGTTGCTTGGAGTTGATAAAATGAATTTGGAAGATGATATTGCTATGTTGGTTTCTGGTAGGAGTGATGAAAATCATTACCAAGGAGTAGGCTTACTGCTGAGTAGAGATGCTTGCAAGGCACTACGTGAGTTTGAACCAATTAATGAGCGCTTGCTTTATGCTCGCTTAAAATCTGACCTTGGTAATATCAGTATGGTTGTAGGGTACGCTCCGACAAATGAGGCTGCTGATGAAATGAAGGATGACTTTTATGAGAAGCTGCAGGATGTAGTGAATAGAGTGGCAAGACATGATGTGTTAGTTTGCATTTGTGATTTTAATGCGATTGTTGGCAGTAGTAGGGATGGCTTTGAAGATTGTATGGGTAAGGAGGGTGTTGGTATAAGAAACGAAAATGGGGTGCGACTTGCAAGCTTTTGTTTGGCAAATGACCTTATAATTGGTGGAACTATCTTTGCGCATAGAAAAATACATAAGACTACTTGGATTTCACCATGTGGTAAATATTGTAACCAGATTGACCACATTGCAATTAGCAGAAGGCATAGGAGTTTTTTGCAAGATGTTTGCGTAAGGATAGGGGCAGATATAGGTAGTGATCATCAACTTGTTGTGTCAAAGATTAAAATAAAACTTAAGAGAAACGTTAATGGTAATTGTACAGGAGGTAATAATTATGATTTTGATGAGCTGAGAAGTGATGAGAGCACGAGGGAAAAGTTTCGGTGCGAATGTAGAAACAAGTTTCTAGTCCCGCAGACTTTGATGGAATCTGAAGACAATGATATTAATCAAATGTGGAGAGACGTAAAAAAGGATTTGCATGAGAGTGCTAAGGTTACTATTAAGAAAAAGGGAAAAGCGAGAAGGAAAAAGTGGATGTCAGATGAAACATGGAATGTAATTCAGAAAAGGAAAGAGGCTAAGTTAAGAAGTGAAGAACAACATGTTGATGGCCAGGTAGTTGAAGTACTTAGAGCAAAGTACTGGAGTTTACATTCTGAAGTAAAAAGACTCGTTAGACGTGATAAGAGGAGACTATATGATGAAAAGGCGACAGAGACAGAAAGTAAATTAAGTAAAAATGACGGTCAGAGCACAAGAGCAGCGTATCAGGCCATAAAGGAGTTAACTGGGACTGAAAAGAGAAGGAAGGAAATACCTGTACGAGATAGAAATGGTAATTTGATGACTAAAGATTTGGATATAAAAGGAAGATGGAAAGAGCACTTTGAATCTGTTCTAAATAGACCAATCCCAGCTGAAAAGGACATTTTGGCAGCCGAGAGAGATTTGCAGATAGAAACAGGGGATATAACTTTGGAAGAGGTAGCAAAATCTATAAAGGAGTTAAAGAATTTTAAGGCTCCAGGTGAGGATGGAATATTCCCTGAAATGCTTAAGGTGGAAAATGACGAGTTGATGAATGCGCTTTTGAAACTTTTTAATGTGGCTTGGGATAATGGTGGAATTCCAGAAGAGTGGAAAAATGGAGTGATTATAAAAATACCAAAAAAGGGAGATTTAAGTGTGTGTGGCAATTGGAGGGGGATAACTTTGACACCTGTAGTTGCAAAAGTCTTTTCCAAAAACTTGTTGAACAGAATAGAGCCAGTAATTGATAAAATTTTAAGAGAAGAACAAGCGGGATTTAGAAAGGGTCGAGGTTGTAATGATCAGATTTTAATTGTAAGGCATCTAATGCAACAAGCTAATGAGATGAAAATGCCACTTAGTATGTGTTTTGTGGATTTTGAAAAGGCGTTTGATAGTGTTTCACGTGGAGCTATGTTGAAAATTATGAGATTCTATGGTATACCAGAAAAGTTTGTAAATATTATTAGAAGCCTGCATGAAGGTACTTTTTGTAAGGTAATGGTGGGTGGTTCTATGAGTGATCCATTTCAAGTTAGGTCAGGAGTGATTCAAGGAGGAGTTCTTTCGCCATTGTTGTTTGTTTTGGTTATGGATTATGTTATGAAAAAGGTTGTAAGGAGAACAGGTGCAGGAATTAACTGGAAAGAAAATAAGAAGCTGATGGATTTGGACTATGCTGATGATATTGTACTGATTTGCGGAAATATTTACGAGATGCAGAGGGTGCTCGATTGTCTGGTGGAGGAAGGAGTAAAAGTGGGATTGGTAATAAATTGTGGAAAGACTGAAATTATTAATATGAACGTGGAGAACCAAATCGATTGTGTAATTGGGAATAATGTGGTGAAGAATGTAGAAAACTTTAAATATCTGGGAACGATTGTATCATCTAATGGATCATTAAACAATGAAATTGAGGAGAGGATTAGACAGGCTTGGCGAGCTGTTGGAATGTTGAAATCTGTTTGGAATAATAATATGTTTTCGGTACATACTAAAGTGAAAATTTACAAGTCCATGGTTAGACCCATTTTAATTTACGGGCATGAGTCATGGTACAGTACAATTGCAACAGATCAGAAAGTATTAGAATTTGAGAATAAAATACTGAGAAGGATTCTTGGGGTAAAGTGCCAAGACAGAGTTACAAATGAAAGAGTAAGGGATATTACGAGAGTGGAACCAGTTAATGAATATGTGAGTGTCTCGCTGGAATTGGCTGGGACACATATACAGAAAAGAAGGTTGTTTAATACAGGATGTGCCAGAGTGGATTGCTAGAGGAAGAAGAGGTAGAGGTAGGCCGAGGGAAACCTGGTTGAGGACAATGAAAAAAGAAGCAGGAGAGAAGTGTTGGTGGGACCTGAAGGAGATGGCAAGAGACATATATTGGTGGAGAGAGTTCATTGAGACCCTATGCATCCCGTGGGGTGCCACAGGAAATGATATATATATATATATATATATATATATATATATATATATATTATATATATATATATATATATATATATATATATATATATTGTTACATAGCCTATGATTTCATCATCCTTTGTATAATTCTAACGTACAGTGTGCTGCCTGTTTGATCACGAGCGTGTTCTACCTCACTCCCCCCTTCTACCGTTATGGTAGAGTAAGTCGTTCTTTCTGTTGTTCAGAGCGGGATTGTCAACTCTTTGTCCCCATGGATTCATTTGTGCGTCCTTCTTACAAGTTGTATCAAGCTCTGCCGGCCCCTATATAATGAGCTCAGTCTCTACATTAATTGCCACTTAGATCTACTCCTCATTTTGTTCACATCTCTGTCCTCCCCTGTACAGTTATTATTGTGAGTGCTCAGGAAGTCTCCAACCATCTAGCAGCTATGTAATTTGAGTATAAGTGTTATTGCATTTTGTTCTTGTACCGTATAGCATAAGTTGTTAATTTGTAGGCCTAGTGAGGTTTTTGTGATTCATGTGTTTTGGGTGTCAGCTCTTATTAATAATATTTTGTATCTGTAATAATATATCTTGCATTCACTGAGTATTATCTGGTATTCTCTTTTATCAGGGCTGACTTAGATAAATTTACTCTTGCTAATTTCGTGTTAATAGAGGCTATTGCAGTTAACCATATATTTAACCTGTTTTCTTGCCATTACATTATCCTTATGAGTCCTGAATGTTTTGTTGTTAGTTTGAGCATTAAACTTTAACTTGTAATTTTACCTAACTCTTTTGTTTTGAACCTGGAACTTTACGGGACAGTAGTGATTATTAGTATTCTCACTTAAAGTGTACATTATCTTTCGCTGTTCCGTAACATAAATTTGGCGACCTCATATCAGGATATTCAGGATATTATCATAAGGATATTGCTTGATATTTTGTGACTGTTACTTATTCATGATGTCTACTATTACTACGCTTGATGAAGCCAAAGATTTTTTGTCAAATGTGCAAACAGTGTGTGATGTAGAAAACAGAACAAAGAATGAACTTAAGCTTGTTGCTCAACAATTGGGAATTGCTGTTCGCTCTCATCATTCTAAAGATCAAATTGTTGGCATGATTAATAAAAGCTTGTTTACTGTAACTCCTCCAAATGAGCAAACGCAGATTGAATTAGCTAAGTTACAGCTAGCCCTGCAGGAGGCTCAGGCTAAGGTGGCGGAGTCTCGTGCTAAGGAGGCTGAATTTCAGGCCCGTTCTAAGGAGGCTGAGGCACAAGTTGAAATTGCTAGGATTCAGGCAGACCATGAGTATCGCGTGAAACAAGGTGGAACTGGATCATCTAGCTCTGATGATTTTGATGTGGCTAAAAATGTTAAACTTGTCCCTCCTTTTAATGAATCTGATTTAACAAAGTATTTTCAGTTGTTTGAGAGGGTAGCTACAGGTTTTAATTGGCCCAAAAAGTATTGGCCAGTACTCCTTAAAACTGTTCTCACCGGTAAAGCTCAAGTAACTTATGCATCTTTGCCTCAGGATCATTCTGATAATTATGATGTAGTTAAGAGCTTGATTCTTAAGGCCTGTTCCTGAAGCTTATAGAGTAAAATTTAGGACAACTTACAAGCAAGATAAGCAATCCCATGTTGAGTATGCAAAAATCAAAGAAGATCTGTTAGAGCAGTGGTTAAATTCTAAGAAGGTGGATTCTGATTTTGACAAATTTAAGCAGATGATTTTGCTGGAGGACTTCAAGAGGTGTATTTATAAAAATGTAAGCCTATATCTTGATGAGAAAAGAATAGATAATTTGTCT
Organism: Coenobita brevimanus; assembly: GCF_032717465.1. Lineage (NCBI taxonomy): Eukaryota > Metazoa > Arthropoda > Malacostraca > Decapoda > Coenobitidae > Coenobita > Coenobita brevimanus. The sequence goes on along the minus strand of NC_137020.1, from coordinate 16,617,177 downwards.
GATGCTGCAGTTTTAGCTGATGAATATGTTCTCACTCACAAGAGATATTCTAAAGAAAAAGGGAAAGCTGAGAGTAAGTACGTTGCCTCTACTCAGAGTACAAGTAACAGGAAAGAGAATAAAGATGATGTTTCTCAGGAAGTAAGGACCAGCTTCACCACTAGATTTCAGAAAAGTAAATGTACTTATTGTAGTAAGCTTGGTCATACTACGGAGAAATGTTTCAGGAGACAACGTGATGTGAACAAAAAGGAGTCTTAAAATATTCATTCAATTGGTCTAGTGTCCACCCTTGAGAGTTCCCAGAATTCTTTAACTGAGTTAACTGAACCTGCTTTGAGGGGTAACTTAAATTCTCATAATGAAGCTCCTCTTTTGAGCAGTAACGTGGGTGACACTCTCAAGAGTTCATGTGCTAATTTCCTGTCTGATGGTTTTGTCAGTCCTCCAGACAGTAATGACAGGAAATCAGTTAAAATATATCGTGATACAGGTGCTTGCCAATCCCTTATGCTGACCAGTGTTAGAGGCTCTAATGTTAATTCCTCTGATGAAACTGTAATCTTACAAGGTGTAGGGAATAAGTACTTCTCTGTCCCTCTGTGCAGAGTGAATTTAGAGTCTGGTTTTGCTAATGGTTCCGTTATGGTTGGGTTGGTTGAGACACTCCCAATGTCAGGTGTAACTTTCTTACTTGGAAATGATATTGGTGGAAGTCAAGTGTGTCCAGCTCCTCAGTTGCCTAGTGAGCCAGTGGCTGCGGCCCGGGATTGTGATGTCCCTGATGTGTTCCCTGCATGTGCTGTCACTAGGGCTAAGTCTAAAGTTACTGGTGATTTAGAGGATAATGATGATGATGATGTTATCCTAGCTGACACTTTTCTTGCTAATTTGGACCACTCACCAGATGAGGCAGTACCCCGTAGTGTTGATAATTTGTCTCGTCAAGAGTTGGTTGAGTTGCAGGTTGCTGACCCTGAGTTGAAAGGTCTTGCTAACTCTGCTTGCAGTGAGGAAGAGTCAACTGGTGCTTCTACTTGTTATTATATAAAGTCAGGAGTACTTATGAGGAAGTGGAGACCCCCAACAGCATCAGCCGACTGTGAATGGGAGGTTGTACATCAAGTTGTCATCCCTCGTGTTTGTAGGCAGGATATCATTAGAGTGGCTCATGATTCCAGTTTGGCAGGACACCTTGGAGTGAGGAAGAATGTGGCACGCATTTTGAAACACTTCTACTGGCCAGGTATCTTCAGGGATGTCTCCTGGTATTGTAAGTCTTGTCACACCTGTCAAGTTGTGGGGAAGTGTAATCAGACCGAAAAGGTTGCACCTCTAGTTCCCATTCCTCCTTTTGAGGCGCCTTTCACCCGTGTGTTGGTGGATATTGTGGGCCCTCTTCCTAAGACTTCTTCAGGATTTTCTTATGTGTTGACCCTGATTGATATGGCTACTCGTTATCCTGAAGCCATTCCACTTAGAAATATCTCAGCAAAGAACGTGGTTAGGGAAATGCTAGGGTTCTTCACAAAGTTTGGTCTGCCCAAGGAGGTACAGTCAGACCGGGGAAGTAATTTCATGTCAAACGTTTTCAAGCAGTCTCTGAAAGAGTTGGGCATCACCCAGATCACGTCTTCAGCTTACCATCCCCAGACCCAAGGAGCGTTGGAGAGATATCATCAAACACTCAAATCGATGCTCAAGAAATACTGTTTGGAACATCAGAAAGACTGGGATAAAGGTCTTCCATTCGTTGTGTTTGCCGCAAGAGAATCTCCAAATGAATCACTGGGCTTCTCAGCTTTTGAACTACTGTTTGGCCATGAAGTAAGGGGACCCCTTAAGCTACTCAAGGAATGCTGGCTGTCGGAGGAAGATGACGTCAACCTGCTGGAGCATGTGATGAAGTTCAAAGAACGGCTGTCCACTGCTTTACAGCTGGCGAGAGAGAATTTAGGAGCTGCTCAGGAGAAGATGAAGACTTGGTATGATAAGAAGTCCAGGTTACGCCACTTTCAGCCAGGAGATCAGGTTTTGATTCTGCTACCGGTTCATGGGCAACCTCTTCAAGCCAAGTTTAGTGGTCCTTATTTCGTGGAGAAGAAACTCAGTGACGTCAACTATGTCATCGCCACACCAGATCGTAGAAAGAACAAGCAACTATGTCACATCAACATGCTAAAGTTATATCACAGGCGGGACGAAAATAATCCAGTCTGCACTGTAGCTGTTCCACCCAAGTCTGCAAGTGAAGCTCTCCCATGCAGCATGAGCCTGAGTGATAGTTTGGGGAAGATCCTGATATCATGAATGATCTCCAGACTAAGCTTTCTCGCCTACCTCCCGAGGAAAGGCAGGAGTTTTCGGCATTACTGCAGGAGTACCCGCAAGTGTTCCGTGCTACTCCAGGAAGAACCACTGTGTTGATGCATGATGTCGATGTTGGAGACGCAAAGCTAATTAAACTGCCTCCTTACCGTGTGAACCCAGTGAAAATTCCTCTCATCCAGAAGGAGCTTGGCTACCTGTTGGACCACAAGATGATTGAGCCCTGTCAGAGCGAGTGGAGTTCTCCTGTCACTCTAGTCCCTAAGCCAGGTGGGTCACAGCGGCTTTGCATCGACTACAGACGTGTTAATCAGATAACCAAAACAGACACTTACCCTCTCCCTCGTGTGGAAGATTGCATAGACAAGATCGGAAAGGCTAGGTACATAAGTAAGTTTGATTTGTTAAAGGGATACTGGCAAGTACCTATGACTGAACGTGCTAGGGAGATCTCATGTTTTGTAACACTAGGAAAGATTTTGCATGTTCTGTAATGCCATGTGGAAAGCCACATTTCAGAAGCCCATGAATGTTGTAACAGAGGGTTTGGCAGGGTGTGTTGTTTATATTGATGATGTATTAATCTTCAGTGACAACTGGAAAGATCACCTACGCCATGTCAGTAAATTTCTTGAGCGTCTGGTTCAGGCTAATCTTGTAGCTAATTTATCAAAGTGTGAGTTTGGTCAAGCTAAAGTTCAGTACCTTGGGTACGTAATTGGTGATGGACATGTTGCACCACCAGCAGCTAAGGTTCAGGTTATAAGTGATCTTCCCAGACCTTAAAGGAGGAAAGAGCTACAAAGATTTTTGGGAATGGTAGGTTATTACAGGAGATTTGTTCTTAACTTTTCAATTCTTGTATCACCACTTACAGACCTACTGAAAAAGGGAGTTAAATTTGTTTGGACCGATAACTGTGAATCCTCTTTGAACAAACTTAAAGCTATCCTATTAAGTCAGCCAGTGCTCGCTACTCCAAATTTTGCTAAGCCTTTTAAGATGGCTGTTGACGCAAGTGATACAGGAGCTGGGGCTGTTTTGCTGCAAGAGGATGATCAGGGTATTGAACACCCTGTATCTTATTACAGTAAGAAGTTCACTCCACCTCAAAAGAACTACTCAACTATTGAGAAAGAGCTTTTGGCCTTGATTTTGGGTTTACAGCATTTTTCATTTTATTTGTGTTCTGGTTTTGACCCCATAGTCATTTATACCGATCATAACCCACTGAAATTCCTGAGTAAGTTTAAAGATAAAAATCAGAGATTGACAAGATGGAGTCTACTTCTTCAGGAGTATTCATTAGACATACAACATGTCAAGGGGAAAGAAAAATGTTATTGCAGATTGCTTATCTAGACTTTAGACAGATTGTTTTAGAGTAATAAGAAATTTCCTTTGTAAATTTCTTTTTTCTTTGTGGGGAGGTGTTACATAGCCTATGATTTCATCATCCTTTGTGTAATTCTAACGTACAGTGTGCTGCCTGTTTGATCACGAGCGTGTTCTACCTCACTCCCCCCTTCTACCGTTATGGTAGAGTAAGTCGTTCTTTCTGTTGTTCAGAGCGGGATTGTCAACTCTTTGTCCCCATGGCTTCATTTGCGCGTCCTTCTTACAAGTTGTATCAAGCTCTGCCGGCCCCTATATAATGAGCTCAGTCTCTACATTAATTGCCACTTAGATCTACTCCTCATTTTGTTCACATCTCTGTCCTCCCCTGTACAGTTATTATTGTGAGTGCTCAGGAAGTTTCCAACCATCTAGCAGCTGTGTAATTTGAGTATAAGTGTTACTGCATTTTGTTCTTGTACTGTATAGCATAAGTTGTTAATTTGTAGGCCTAGTGAGGTTTTTGTGATTCATGTGTTTTGGGTGTCAGCTCTTATTAATAATATTTTGTATCTGTAATAATATATCTTGCATTCACTGAGTATTATCTGGTATTCTCTTTTATCAGGGCTGACTTAGATAAATTAACTCTTGCTAATTTCGTGTTAATAGAGGCTATTGCAGTTAACCATATATTTAACCTGTTTTTTTGCCATTACATTATCCTTATGAGTCCTGAATGTTTTGTTGTTAGTTTGAGCATTAAACTTTAACTTGTAATTTTACCTAACTCTTTTGTTCTGAACCTGGAACTTTACGGGACAGTAGTGATTTTTAGTATTCTCACTTAAAGTGTACATTATCTTTCGCTGTTCCGTAACAATATATATATATATATATATATATATATATATATATATATATATATATATATATATATATATATATATATATATATATATATATCAGCATTTCATGAAATTACTTTCTAATATATATATATATATATATATATATATATATATATATATATATATATATATATATATATATATATATTAGCGATACTTTCGTGCTGTGGGAAGCGGAATCTAATGATGGCCAGCAAAACCAGAGTGATGATGTACATGATTTATTATTGGTGACGTTTCGGTTTTATAACACAAACCATCTTCAGACCTAAAACAAAAATAAAAACACACAAACTAGAAAATAAACCAATATATAATTTTCTCATCTTCCATAGAATAAAATAACAGGGAACAGAGCAGGTGGTGTTTAAATCTCCCCAAATCCTGTCTCAGTGTTTCATGTTTAAAGACCGTGTCCCGGATGCCCTGCAGTCCTCGGTGGTGTATCGATTTCAGTGTGGTTGCTGTAATGCATCCTATATTGGTCAAACTAAGCGCCATCTAGCTACCAGGATTGCCGAGCATCAGGGAAGGTCTCATAGGACAGGACTCCCACTCTCGAAAGCATCATTTTCTGCAATTCGAAATCATTCAGATTCGGAAAGTCACCCAATAAATGACCAGAACTTTCGAATTTTGTTCAGGACTTTTATGCATGGTCGCGGAGTGTTCAGACGTGTTTCTCTGGCTCTCCTCTAGCTGCAGGGTTGCCTCACCGGCGTTAGCTTTGTTTTCTCCGCCACTAGGGCGTTTTTCAATAAAGTTAGGTTAGCTAGACCTCATTTTCCTCCTGGCCTTAGTAGATATAGTAGGTGTCTATATCTAATTACTGAGATTGCCTTTGCTTACTCACCTCTGGAGTGTACCCCCCACTGATCGCTCTGAGGTGTGAGTGACACACAGACGCGTCCTCCCGAGAGTGGTTTGAGAGGGTAATCTCAGACTAGGTGTTTTTTCCCCGGGCAATTTCTCCCTTGGTTGTTTTTCTCTTTCTTCCTACTTCCCCCTCACGGGGGAAGTGGTAACTGTGGCGGACGCCACTACTGCCTCCCCCCCTTCAGGGGGGGAGGTAGTCCTGACCGACCCCCGACTGCTGCACGAACGGACTGCCCCCAGACTGAGCGGCCCCAGACACGTACCCGCCTTGACATTCAAGCAAACAATGCCTCATTCGTCCTGATTCATGCAGTTGGTTCTACTCCCCTGTCCAGCCTCAATTCCTTCATCATCAAGAAGGTGATTGATGGGTGTGCAGGTGAGGCGGAACAAGTGAAAAAACTTGTGAGTGGAGACCTTCTTGTAAAAACCATGAATTCTGCCCAGGTCAAGGATTTGCTGAAACTGAGGAAGTTCCACTGTCACGATGTCCAAACAACGATCCCGCACGCCATGAATTCCTGCAAGGGTGTTATCACCTGCAGGGATCTTGTGCTTATGGAGGAGGAAGAAATCGTACAGGAACTTTCTCAGCAAGATGTAATAGAGGCCAGATTCATCACAAGATTTTCGGAAGGCATAAGGACGAAGACTGCAACAGTTGTTCTCACTTTTGGCAAAGTATCTCTTCCAGCCAATGTGAAGGTTGGATACGAAATTGTAAATGTTAGACCATACATCCTGAACCCCCTTCGTTGTTCAAAATGTCAGCTCTATGGACACCACGAAAAGGCTTGTCGGGCTTCCAACATCGTGTGTGGCAAGTGCGTGGCTGTAGGTCACTCTGCTGACAACTGTACATCCGAGACCGAGTGCTGCTTTCACTGCAAGGATGCTCACTCCACTTCCTCGAGGGCTTGTCCCAAGTGGAAGGAGGAGAAGGAGGTCTGCACAGTAAAAGCAACACAGGGCATTTCCTTCTACGATGCTAGGAGGAAGGTGAGGGAGCTGCATGCAACTCCCAAGCCTAATATCTCCTATGCATCGGCGGTTGTGTCCCGACCCGTGATGTGCACCGTTGAGACACGGACTGACCTAACATTCGCTCCACATGCCCCACGCCCTACATCTCAGTCTAAGCCTCCTGTACGATCCAACTCTCTGACGGACATCCCTGTTGCCACTTCATACTCCCAGGCTGCCGCTGCTCCTTCGCAGTCAGTGCGGCCAAAATCGAAGCCCGACAAGTCTGACAAGATGTCCTTCCTGCTCCTGGTCCAGCGAGGGAGAGAAAGAATAGCTCTTCCTCGATGGAATCTGGGAGCCTCGTTATTGATGAGACTATGGAGATCTTCACAAACAAGCACCGGGATAGGTCCCCCGGTAGCCACTCGCCTGGTCGCGGGGGGCATAAAAAGACTAAGCACACTGGCCACCCTCGAAAATCTTAAACCGCCGCATTCACTATACTGCAGTGGAATTGTAGAGGTATTGGGAATAAGTTACATAATATAGCTATCTTGCTTTCACTACACAGGCCAGACGTTGTTGGTTTACAGGAGATGCGCTTGGAGGATCATCCTGATCCTCCACAGTTCAGACACTACCACTCGTATAGAAGATATGAAGGTCACAGAGTTGCCATTTACACACACAAATCACACCCACAAACGGAAGTGATTCTAAATTCTACTCTGGAAGCGGTCGCGTGCAGAGTAAAATTTAATAACACGTATCTGTCTATTTGCTCTCTGTACTGTCCTCCACATGGCCCCATTGATAGTGATGCTTTAAATTCACTAGTTGAACATCTACCTGGAAATAAGTTAGTGTTGGGCGACTTTAATGCCCATCACTATCAATGGGGTAGCTTAAGGATCGATGGTCGTGGGGAGGAAGTAGCCGACCTAATACTACAGTCCAACCTCTGTCTTCTGAACGATGGTAGAGCGACTCATGTAGATGATCGTACTGGTAACTTTTCGGCCATTGACTTCTCTTTGGCCTCCCCTGGTATACATCAAGATCTCTCATGGGACCCTTACGACGACTCCTTGGGAAGTGATCATTTACCCATCTGTCTTTCTTATACACGCGACATCATTTCGGACCCTCCACCTCCAAAATTTAACTATAAGAAAGCAGATTGGGGATCCTTCTCAAGGATCGCCAATTTAGATATATCTGGGGAGACCATAGATGTTAAGGTCGAAAATATAACCCAATCCATATTACACGCAGCTGAGGCTGCTATTCCCAAGACTTCTACAGTTCTTGCGAAGCATAGAACACATTGGTGGACGCCGGATTGCCGACAAGCATTAAGAAAACGCAATAGGAGATACAGGATTTTTGATAGTCAGCCCACTGAGGAAAACTTTATTGCATACAAACAGGCACGAGCTGAGGCAAGGAGAATAATAAGAAGGGCCAAACGTGACTCCTGGCGGTCCTTTGTGTCCACTGTGACTCGTACAACTCCATTACGTAAAGTCTGGTCCACTATAAGAATATTAAATAATAAAGGCCCATATTTTCCAATCACCACCCTTCAGGTTAATAATAACATCTATGACGAGCCCGTGGACGTTGCTAACATCCTCGCCAGGAGTTTTTCTCATGTAAGTAGCTCAGCCAATTATGATCCGCGTTTTCAACATCATAAACGCACGGCTGAGCTACAGATATTAGAGTTTGCTACAGAAGACGTAGACTCCCCGTACAACCAAGAGTTTACGCTAGATGAACTGCTCCTTGCCCTTGAATCCTGTAAAGACACCAGCCCTGGACCAGACACCATCACGTACGGTATGATCCAGCATCTTAATCAGGACAACCTGATTAAGATGTTAGCATTGTACAATGAGATTTGGGCGTCTCGAACGTTCCCAAACTCATGGCACTTTGCGCACGTCATACCGATACCCAAAGAGGCTGGTCGTCTTATGAATCCCACTTCATTTCGTCCTATTGTGTTGACTTCTTGTCTATGTAAGGTCATGGAACGTATGGTTAACAATAGGCTTCTTTTTGTTTTAGAGTCAAAGAATTTGTTAAATGATCAACAATGTGGCTTCCGTAATACGGAAGTTCACTAGATCATTTAATGAATTTGGAGCATTGTATTGCAGAGGCATTTGCCAATAAAGAATTCATGATAGGGGTGTTCTTGGACATCCATAAAGCCTATGACATGACATGGCGACACGGTATACTAATGAAGCTCTATGCTGATGGTTTAAGAGGAAATTTGCCTATTTTTATTTCAAATTTCTTAAGGGACAGGACTTTCTCTGTCAAATTGCCCTGTAACGTAACATCGGATATATTTATCCAGGAAAACGGGGTGCCACAGTGAAGTGTGCTTAGTCCTACTTTATTTAGTATTATGATCAATGATATTCTGTCATCAGCTCCCATCCTGAGGAATCTTAAATACTCGCTCTACGCTGACGATTGTGCAATATGGCACTCTTCCCGTAATGCACGATTTTCGGCTGGGCGGATTCAAGCAGCCCTTGACTCCGTCCACCAATGGGCCTTGCAGTGGGGATTTAAGTTTTCCGTCCGTAAGTGTGCCGCTATAGTCTTCACTAATCATAACGTACCTAATTTGTGCTTAACTTTGAATAATCAGGCGGTACCTTTTCAAAATTCTGTAAAATTTTTACGAATACATTTTGATCGTAGAATGAATTTTAAACTTCACGTTAATACTTTGCTTGCTCGTTGTGATAAACCGTTAAATGTCCTCAAGTACCTAGCGGGTACTACATGGGGTGCCGACAGAAAATCTTTATTAATGGTGTATAAGTCTCTTATTCGATCGAAGCTAGACTATGGTACACAGGTGTATGGCTCGGCATCTGATGCCACGCTGAAAGGATTGGATGTGTTGCAGAATAAATGCTTGCGAATGTGTCTTGGAGCTGTCCGGTGTACCCATGTGGCTCGTATGGAAGTGGAGGCGAATGTGCCTCCCCTCCGTATTCGCTGTGACCACCTGGCCTTGTCCTACGGCGTAAGGACATTAAGGAAAAGTAATATCGGCAATGTGGCCTGTACCCCCCTGCGTCAATACCACTACCTTCTGCAGGGGGTGCGTCGGCCACTTGCCACTCGCCTCCACTTACTGACTCAGGAGCTTGATATGGACCCCAGTGACTGTGACAAGTTGGTGCTTAAAAACATAGCGCCTTGGGAGCCACCCGGCTTTACAGTCGATGTTACATGGCTCCCAGCACCAAAGGCCAAGGTGCCGGAGGCGGAGGTCCACCACTTGTTTCGTAACATCATTGTTCGTCACTTGGGGTCCCATCAATTGTACACCGACGGCTCCAAGTTGAGTGAATGTGTGGGTGCAAGTGTGTGGTCGACTGAATGTGCCCTCAGGTATCGGTTGCCGACTCATACATCTGTGTTTACTTCAGAACTTTTTGCTATTGACAAAGCCATAGACTATGCTCTCAATTCTAGGCATGACTCATTTGTCATATTTTCAGATTCAAAATCAGCCCTTCAGGGAATTGCATCTTGCACTACTGACTCTCATGAGATCCAGGGCCGCATCGTTAATAAGTTGCATTCATGCAACAAGTCATTCACGCTGATCTGGGTGCCTGGTCATTGTCGTATCTACGGCAATGAGCAGGCTGACTTACTTGCAAAGTCGGCTGTAGAGCTCGAGGAGACTTGGACGTTCCTCGTGATCTACGGTCGAGTCTATCTCTCGGAAAGAAATCAATAAATCTTCTGTGGCAAGGTCAGTGGGCCAGACTAAATATTCCAACTTGTAAGCCGTACCTGGGCGACTGGGACACTGCCAACCGTCCCAGTCGCCTAGAAGAAAAAGTGTTGACACGGTTACGGCTTAATGCCACCATTTTAACCCACATAAAACCATATATGGAAAGACGCTTCCCACCGCACTGTGACATCTGTAATGCGGTGTTATCTATCAGTCATATCATCCTGCGCTGTCGGCGATTTATTCGTGAACATGCTTCACTTATAAATTACTGCGGCGCAGTAGACGTCCCCTTCACCCTTTCCACCATCCTGGGTGATGGGGACATTGTTATGACTGATAAATTGATGGCTTTCTTGAGAGAAACCGGACTGATCAGAGTGATGCGACTTTTTTACTGTGTGGTTATGGTTTTTATGAACAGTAAATATGTATATATTGTATTATTAATTAGGGTTGACAGTTGACATATTTTAAATAGTTCCTCCTCCCACCGATCTATTTCTAATATAGATGTCCCCTACATTAAGCCAATTTCCTCGCCTGACAGTCACCAGCTGATGAGTGCAAGTGTGCAATACAGGAAGGTATTGGGCACTTGCAGTCGATGGTGGTCTACTGGGCGAGGTTCTTCACTTTTTGTACAAATTATGTAAATACATTATATTATCTTGCTTAAGTTATTCTAATTAGGGACGACAGCTGACGTATATGGAAATGTTCCTGACTCGTCTGGTTCCCTTTCATATATTGATGTCCCCTGTATTAGGTTGTGCCTCGACTGACAGTCAGCAGGTGATGAGTGCAGGTATGTCATGTAGAAAGGCATTACATATCTGCAGTCGATGGTGTTCTGTTAGTCGAGGTATTTTTACCATTAGTGTAGGTCTAGCTATTTGTCTCTGTAGGATTTATTATAGGTTAGCGATTTGTCTGTTAGGTGATTAGTTTTAGGGTCTTTAGATTAGTTTTTCTTCATAATATAAGGTATAAAAAATATAAAACCAAGAAAAAATTAAAAAAAAATACAAAAACAAAAATAAGATTAAAATTATTATATATATATATATGTACGTTTGCATGAAAGTGTGTGTGTAGGTATGCATGGAAGTGTGTGTTTGTGTGTGTATATATATATATATATATATATATATATATATATGGCCTTAATAACCAGGGGCTTCGGCCCCAATGGTTGATAGGCGGGAAAAAAAAAAAAAAAAATTGTTCACTGCACGAGATGACTTGACCAGACTTATAGCGGAGTCTCTACTAACGGCAGAGCTACGACCATCCCTTGGCTTACACGACTCCTCTAAACAGTTGCTCTGTTTTTAGCTGGTAAATTGTTGTATTGTAATTTTATTTCATATGACCTGCTCTGTTCCCTGTTATTTTATTCTGTGGAAGATGAGAAAATTATATATTGGTTTATTTTCTAGTTTGTGTTTTTATTTTTGTTTTAGGTCTGAAGATGGTTTGTGTTATAAAACCGAAACGTCACCAATAATAAATCATGTACATCATCACTCTGGTTTTGCTGGCCATCATTAGATTCCGCTTCCCACAGCACGAAAGTATCGCTAATGTCATCAGAAATCGCTATGGAGAACCAGTGCTTCAAGTCTACAGGCATAGTCAGCGCCTGGATCACAAGTTACGTAAAGCCCACCAGGATCTTCAGTTTCTCAATATCTGCCAGAATCATGACCTAACCCCGACATTTTTGAACTTTAAAACTCATAGTAGATACCTTCAGTCTACTCGGCTGTATAAAAATTGCCAACGTAAACTTCTTACCAGTGAAATTAAAACTAAAAGTAAACATGTAAATTCCTTAAAACTACGTTTGGATGAGTCTTTGGTTAAATTAAAATCTGCAGTTTCATATATTGATTATGTACATCTGACCAGCTTAATTGAACGCACTAACGTAAATTCCCTTGCTAGAACTAAGTTTATACACCAAAAAAAAAAAAAAAAGAAAGAAAATTGGTTTCGTAGATCCCCAAGGTATATCGCCCGACAGAGTAATTTATAATTTTTCGTCGAGAAGTCTCTGCAGTGTGGAAAAGTCCCTTTTATCTAGGGGGTTGAAGTTTTCTTTCCCCCCCAGGAAGAGTAGTTTTTTATCCCACTTTCTCCCTTTTGAGAAGCTTTTAAAAATCTTGTCAAACCATGCCTTTTTTCCCAACAAGGGTAGAACCTTCGATTATTTTAAAAGTAGTTTAAAGCATCTGGCTTTTTCTAGTTTTTATAATTATAAAGCTCGGAGTTCTTTCACAAAGGAAGAATATGCTGCCCTCAAGGATTTGAAATCTGACAACTCTTTAATCATTTTAAGACCTGACAAGGGTAATGGAGTAGTGTTACTGAATAGGACAGACTATAACTCTAAGATGCTTGATATACGTAGTGATTCTTCATAATTTTGTAGGGTGACTGGGGATATATTTCAGTTTATATTGAGGAGTGAAGATAAAATTAACAGTTTTCTTAGAAACTTGAAATCTAAACATGCAATTGAGGAAACTACTTATTCGGAATTATTTGTATCAAGTTCGAAACCAGGTGTCTTGTATGGTTTGCCTAAGATTCATAAGGAGGACTGCCCACTTCGTCCTATACTATCTGCCCTAAACACTGTTAATTATAATCTTGCTAAGTATCTTGTTCCATTGCTGTCTCCGATAACTTTTAATGATTACACTGTGAAAGATTCTTTTTCTTTTGCTAAAGAAATTTGTGAACTTAAATTTAACGATTGTTTCATGGCTTCATTTGATGTAAAATCCCTATTCACAAATATCCCCCTTATTGAAACTGTGGATATCTGCCGTGATAATTTGTTTAATGAAACTAACAACATTGGAGGGTTAAATAAAGACCGTTTTCATAGACTGCTCTCATTGTCAGTGCAAGACTGTTACTTTACTTTTAATGATTCTTACTTTAAACAAGTCGACGGAGTGGCTATGGAAAATCCTCTTGGACCCAGCCTTGCTAATGCTTTTTTAGCTTATCACGAATCTATATGGTTAAAGGATTGTCCCACCCATTTTAAGCCACTTTATTTCGAACGCTACGTGGATGACACGTTTGGCATTTTTAGGTCCCCGTCTCATGTGCCCTTGTTTTTGGATTATTTAAATTCTAAACATAAAAATATACAGTTTACCTGTGAAACGGAGCACAATAATAAACTCCCCTTTTTAGATATTTGCATAGAGAGAACAGAAGGAACTTTTACGTCAGTATACAGGAAACCTACATATACAGGATTAACTACTAAATTTAACTCAAACGTTCCCCTCCAATATAAAAGTAATTTAATTCTAACTCTGGTGACTAGGGCCTATAATGATGCTCCTCATATTTTTCTCTACATAATGAGCTGCAGTTTCTGAGGAAAACCCTGTACCTCAATGGATTCCCAAATAAATTTGTAGATAAGTATATTGGAATACAGCTAACTAAATTAAGAACCAATACTTTGAAAAAAATTCACACGGTTGAGAAAGCTAAAGTTCATTTTTCAGTACAGTATTTAGGTCTTAAATCAAATTTTTTACGTAACAGGATAATCAAACTAATTCACGACCTTTATCCGCAGATATCGTTGAGGGTGGTGTTTAAATCTTCCCAAATCCTGTCTCAGTGTTTCATGTTTAAAGACCGTGTCCCGGATGCCCTGCAGTCCTCGGTGGTGTATCAATTTCAGTGTGGTTGCTGTAATGCATCCTATATTGGTCAAACTAAGCGCCATCTAGCTACCAGGATTGCCGAGCATCAGGGAAGGTCTCATAGGAAAGGACTCCCAATCTCGAAACCATCATTTTCTGTAATTCGAAATCAATCAGATTCGGAAAGTCACCCAATAAATAACCAGAACTTTCGAATATTGTTCACTGCACGAGATGACTTGACCAGACTTATAGCAGAGTCTCTACTAACGGCAGAGCTACGACCATCCCTTGGCTCACACGACTCCTCTACACAGTTGCTCTGTTTTTAGCTGGTAAATTGTTGTATTGTAATTTTATTTCATATGACCTGCTCTGTTCCCTGTTATTTTATTCTGTGGAAGATGAGAAAATTATATATTAGTTTATTTTCTAGTTTGTGTGTTTTTATTTTTGTTTTAGGTCTGAAGATGGTTTGTGTTATAAAACCGAAACGTCACCAATAATAAATCATGTACATCATCACTCTGGTTTTGCTGGCCATCAATAGATTCCGCTTCCCACAGCACGAAAGTATCGCTAATATATATATATATATATATATATATATATATATATATATATATATTTTCGTTGAAGTGACAGCTACGTTAAATGAGAAAGAAAAAAATTAATTTAGAGAGCTTGTATGGTAAAGCAAACATTGACTCCCAAGGCGAAGTTTATAACCGATCATCGCAGATACGGCATACTGCATTTATTTTTTTTGGTCATACATGAGGAACATAATGACTTCAGCTTCCAAAGTCAAATTATTTATCGGAATACTTATTATTAATTTACTGTTTAAACCGTCTTAAGTGAAGACTCGGAGTTCCTTTTCCAAGGGATGTATTATCCAAAACGACCCTCTATAATGTGCAATTTTTTTTTTCATTTTAATCGAGACTGCAGATGCCATATAAATACAAAACTCGTATAGTTTAAAGTAAGATTCCTTCGTTTTTCACTTCTTTCGACAACAAATAGAACGAAATTCATTTCGCAATCGCCACTTCAAAGTCCAGCCAATGTCACTTGTTTTAATCAATATAGGCTTCATGAACTTTCCTTGTACCACGATTTTTCTATTTCTTCTGAAATATTTCTTGATAATTAGTAACAATGTTGTATTTCTGGAAAAATTTAGAGCACTATTGACGAAGTTTCCTATTTATCGACTTCAACCTTTTAGACATGAATTATAACAACTGCCCAGTATAAATTGTTTTGAATTGCTCTTAGAGCAGTTATTTTCAATCGAAACTAGTTCCCTTTGCCACTGTTTCCTTGAAATGACCACTACGACAAATGAACAAATGAGAGGGCGTTTAAGAAATCGGGAGAACTAAAGTAAAAATCAAAACATATCAAAGACGACATAATTATATAGTCGTTAACGAAAATGGTCCCTGAAGCTGCAGTTTTTGTCTGTCATGGATGAGAATCTACTGAACGACCAACGATATTTTAAATATTGATCAGGTTCGTATCTAGGTAGTTTGTCGAATTCATTTTTTTTTTTCAAAACCAACACAGATCTTTTTCTGCAATTTCTCGCTGATCTCTGTACCAATGGAAATACTTTTGATCTAACCTACTCCTGAATAATATTGATTATTATCAAGCAATAGTTATAGATTGGAAAAAAATGAATCTACATTTTTTTCACTTTTCTCGACGAAGCCCATATAAACCTATATTTATTGAGCAATTTCCGTTTTAGCCAAAGAGTAATTCAAAAGCACTCCACTGGATTAATGCTAAAAAAAAGCGTATTTCAGAGCGAAAATGATTAATACGCATGTTCGTCAAATGAGATCTAATTTTATCTGGAAACTCTCCCAGTTGTTGGTGTAAGTAAGGAAACATTTCAGGGATGAAAAAATCCGACCTATAAAGAACAAAACCTGGCTGATATGAGGAAAAGTTAGGTAGCTTATACAATGATACAGATCACAAATGAATTGCACAATAAATATCGTTTTAATGAGTATTCGAAAAAAAAGTAAAAAATGTGCGGTTAGTTTGGATTATACCTTTGTCTGCAAGATAAGGCTTGTTTAAACCGAAACAAAGAATTAATTTTACATATTATAAAGTCGTGATTGACCATTTGGCGTATTTCCGTAAGAAAACTCACTGCTAGCTATGTTAACTTGCATGAAAACAAATCAGGTGGATTTGACTGTCATAAAATGACTTCTTCAGAGTAAATATATAATTCCAATAGTGAGGTAGGAAACTGATAAATACAGGAAATGTTGTTGCCAAAGAACTTAGATTTCTCGTGCAAAAGATCTAAAATATTAGGGCGTGCAGGAATATATTCATGAAAGTATGAATCTTTTGACTTTTACATTAGCAAGCCTCGTATCTTAAGTGATATATATATATATTTTATTCCATTCAACGTAACAGTCATTTCAGTGATAAAAAGGAAAGAAATTTGGACTCATGATTGAACAAACCGTTATAATTGTAGTTCAAAATCATTCAACTAAACTCATGGATAAGAAGGGGTCTCTCAGCCCTAAACTAATATATTTATGTAACTTCGCTAAATTACACCTCACGAAAAAGTCCTACAGAAAAAAAAGACGTTGCTATAATGACACGTAAAGTAGCATATACAAAAGACAGTTAATCAAACGTGAAACGAGCTGGCGTTGAGATGGAAGTAAGACAATAAATTTCGATTGGTAAGGGTGTCGTCAAAATACTGAGAAAGTATAGTTAGGGTAGTTCTCTCTCTCTCTCTCTCTCTCTCTCTCTCTCTCTCTCTCTCTCTCTCTCTCTCTCTCTCTCTCTCTCTCTCTCTCTCTCTCTCTCTCTCTCTCTCTCTCTCTATATATATATATATATATATATATATATATATATATATATATATATATATATATATATATATATATATATATATATATATATATATATGTATTGTTACGTGTGGCAGATATACATTGCTTATATTCATATATAATATTGAGAATCTTTAATTCATTTATTAGTACCATGCTTAGTGTTCTGTGAACGGAGTTTAGAAATATCAGATCGTAGGAAACAGCCTGGGCCAGTTGTGTCTCGATAGTTTCAGAGCTGTTTCGAACAACCTTCCTGTATTTGCTCACGGTTTCGACCTTGAGTTTCTGTTCTATCCTTATAGCTTCTCTGAGTTACCCCTCTTGGTTATCTGAGTTAAGCTTCTTACTTCTCTGAGTTTATCTAAGCCGGGCGGGGACTTACTGTGTCAGTTAATGGCTTGAGCTATACCGGTGTGTTGATATAATATAGTACTTTGTCTGCCAAACGTGAGTTAATGTTTATCAGCATGTGTTATATTTATTAGGTTCTTTTGATATTGCTATTATTTACAAGAATTGTTTATTTAGAATCGCTTTTATTGCCCTAGCTAATGTCATGCTATATTAGTGTCAAGAGTCTCTTTATCTTTATGACAGGTGTTTATTTGCAGCCCCCATTGGTTTTATAACCAAAGGGCTAGTTTATGATCTAGTTTATCTTTATTAATAACATTCGGATCTTTACGATAACTTCTGCAAGAGCTAGTTTGGCAATCCTGTTTGAACCTTTTTGTTGTTGTTCTTGTAGCTTTAAGTAAGTGTTAAGTAAAATAATTTAAGTACTTTTAATTGCATATTTCATAACCCCTTTTGGTCATAGGTATGTTCTACGCTTAATCAATATTTTCTCCCTTTTAATCTTACGACTTGGTGTGGAAAACTGCCACTTGGTATTCTAAAATTTCCGTTCCGCACTTTACAGGCTATCAGATAGTCCTTTACCCTGTATGTCGTAACAATATATATATATATATATATATATATATATATATATATATATATATATATATATATATATATATATATATATATATATATATATATATATATATATATATATATATATATATATATATACATATATATACATATATATATATATATATATATAATATATATATATATAATATATATGTATGTATATAGATGTATGTATATAGATGTATGTATATAAATGTATGTATATAGATGTATGTATATAAATGTATGTATATATATGTATGTATATATATGTATTTATATATATGTATGTATATATGTATATATATTTATGTATATATATGTATATATATGTATATATATGTATATATATGTAAATATATATAAATATATAAATATATATAAATATATATATATATATATATATATATATAATATATATATAAAATATATATGTATGTATATATATGTATGTATATATATGTATATATATGTATATATATGTATATATATATATATTTAAATATATATAAATATATATATATATATATATATATATATATATATATATATATATATTTAAATATATATAAATATATATATATATATTTAAATATATATAAATATATAAATATATAAATATATATATATATATTTTAATATATATAAATATATAAATATATATATATATATATATATATATATATATATATATATATATATATATATATATATATATTTAAATATATATAAATATAAATATATATATATATATATATATATATATATATATATATATATATTTAAATATATATAAATTTGAATATATATATATATATATATATATATATATTTAAATATAAATATAAATATAAATATATATATATATATATATATATATATATATATATATTTAAATATATATAAATATATAAATATATATATATATATATATATATATATATATATTTAAATATATATAAATATATAAATATATATATATATATATATATATATATATTTAAATATATTTAAATATATAAATATATATATATATATATATATATATATATATATATATATATATATATATATTTAAATATATTTAAATATATAAATATATATATATATATATATATATATATATATATATATATATAAATATATAAATATATATATATATATTTATATATATATATAAATATATAAATATATAAATATATAAATATATATATATATATATATATATATGTATATTTAAATATATATATATATATATATATATATATATTTAAATAATTTAAATATATATATATATTTAAATATATATAAATATATATATATATATATTTAAATATATATATATATAGATAGATATATATATAGATAGATATATATATATATATATATATATATATATATATATATTTTATTCTATTCAACGTAACAGTCACTTCAGTGATAAAGAGGAAAGAAATTTGGACTCATGTTTGAACAAAGCCGTTATAAGTGTCGTTCAAAATCATTCAACTAAATTCATGGATAAGAAGGGGTCTCTCAGCCCGAAACTAACATATATATGTAACTTCGCTAAATTATACGTCACGAAAAAGTCCTACAGAAAAAAAAGACGATGTTATAAGGACACGTAATGTATCATATACAAAAGATAGTTATTCAAACGTGAAACGAGCTGGCGTTGAGATGAAAGAAAGACAATAAATTTCGATTGGTAAGGGTGTCGTC
>NC_137020.1:16570303-16592609 GCF_032717465.1 Coenobita brevimanus | reverse complement strand
TATAACACCCACACATCCACTTACACAAAAGGTGATGGCAATAATATAAAGACAAGGGAAAACTGGAGTAAAAAAAAAAAAAAAAAAAAAACGGAGGAGTGAGACCAATAAAACAGGAAGAATTTCGGGCAACCTTCTTGTACAGTATGTTGGGCACATATTATGGTAGTAGTTGTGGCAGGAACGACGGGAGGTCATGATGAAGTTGTGGTAAATCTGACGGGACCGATGGTGGTACATTATTATTACCAGTTACAGTTATTATGATGTAATTGTATATGAATGATGGAGCCAATGCTAGTAGTGGTCGTTATACTGATGGTGTTCGCGGCGTAAATGGCAGTAATAACTGAGTCGGTAGTGCCGGTAGCGGTGCAAGCCTAATGGTTAAGCTGGTAGATAATTGTTAGTGGTCTTGGTAGTTGTCGTGGTGTCAGTGGTAGTGGCAGTACTGGTGATAATGATCATGGTATTGTTATCATAATGGCTGGGTACTTTTGATGACTGCAGTAATGATGGCTAAAGTAATGTTAGTTGTTGGTCATTTTGGCAACGGTGATATTATTCGTAAAATCAGTGAAACTAATAATGGTGGTGAACGTAGTACACAAGACAATGGAGGGATTGGTCTCAGTAGTGAATGAAAACTTGGCAGCAACGGTGGCGGAAATGGTGTGATGATGGTGGTAATGCTGAGTGGTAACATGGTGGTAATAATGGTGATAATGGTGGTAACTTTGCTAAGGGAAAGGTATGAACCTGTAGTAGTTGTGTTGGTATGAACAGTAATGACAACCGTGGTAATGATGAGGATAAAGGTCATAATACTGGCGGTAATGAAGGAGACACTTGTTGGCGATATTACCCTTGGTAAGAGTGGTAATACTGGTTGTAAAGATGGTAGCATTGCTGGTACTGATGGAGACAATGGCGATCATGATATAACTGCTGGCAGTAGTGGTAACACTGGTGGTAAATTTGGTATACTAGATGTAGTAATGGTGACAATGGTGACGATGTTGATACTGTTGATAGTATTGGTAATAGTGAAGGTAAACGTGGGCATAATGGTTGTAATAATGGTGTCAGTGGTGATGAGGATAATACTGCTTGCAGTATTGGTATTAATGGTGGTGAAGGTGGTAACAGTGGTGGTAATAATGTTGACGATGGTGATGGTGGTTGTTGATCATCCTCAGTCTGTATGGCCGAGCAGACCCATCAACCGCAGTCAAGTAACCGCCCTAGTGACCGCGAAGTGCAGGGAAAATTGTGGAGGTTTGATTCTTGAATGGACGCCCCAAATGAGTCTCCATCTATTAAACTGCGGTATCTTAACAGGTTCAGCATCACAACGTAATTTGTTTATATCCTTAACACCCAGAGTTGTCAATGGTTTCCTGGGTTACAAGAAACCATTAGGCTTGTCAATGTAGAGCCACGCAAAATGAAGATTGATAAAAGTGACAGGAAGGAAAGGGACAAGCAGAAAGAGGGGAGGGTAAACACAGAAAAATGAAAATAGTAAAGGTGAAGGTAGAAATAGGCAATGAGTGGATGAGGGTCGCCACAACCTACCACTTGGTTATGTTGAGAATGAGAAATAAATATATATATATATATATATATATATATATATATATATATATATATATATATATATATATATATATATAATATATATATATAATATATATATATACAGAGAGAGAAAGAGAGAGAGAGAGAGAGAGAGAGAGAGTGTGTGTGTGTGTGTGTGTGTGTGTTAAGTGTCGGAAATATCGGCAGTGTTCAAGGTGTTGGTAGTGGAGATAAATGAGTGTCAACATAAATCTGTTATAAATGACTATAGGCGTACTGGTATTGGTTGTCTTAGGGTTGGTGTTGTTGAGAGTGTTGATGCGTGTTTATAGTAACTACAACAGTGGGCATGGTAATGGTGGAAGTTTGTGGTAATAGTCAAGGAAATAATGATGCTGACGTTGGAATTTATGGTGCTGGTAATGGGAGTAATGATGCTGGTAATTAAAGTAATGGTGAAGGTACTGGTGGTAATGGTGTTGATAGTGGAGGTACTGGTGTTGATAATGGAAATAATGGTGTTGATAGTGGATGTAATGCTAATGATAGCCTACTGGTGCAGTTATGCCAACCATGGGAATTATCTCCAGATTTGGGGAATCCGAAGAATGATTGGAGAAATGGAGAATTCAACTGTTTTTTTTATTTTTTTTATTTTTTTGCCAAATGCAGGATAGTTTACTCAGGAAACTGAACTGTAGTAATGGTAGTACGTTACATACATGTATTTGTAACTTCAGAAATTGACATCTTTTTCGAATGGGAAACAGATTTTTATTAGCCCATATAGTTTTGTTTTATCAGTAATGATAATGGTTGACAACAGCATCATCTACAGCAGCAGCACCAGTAGCAGCACAGGTCAGCTTTTTGCTATTGGCGGTGACTCATATTCAATGTGTGGCGCCCTTATCACTAAGTGACCGCGGTGTATGACTCAGTGACCCATACTTTGCAGAATGCATCAAATAGGAATGAACGTTTGTTACGCATAAAAATCACTATATATGTACTGTAATGTTGGTGGTGAATTGATTTGTTTTGTAATAATTGTGCAGTCACTCTGAGTAAAACCGTGCTTCTGTGAGGTTAACCGATGGGTAAAATGGGTGATATTACTTCGGTTAATCATAGGAGACGTGTATCTCTAGAGTATATGGGTGATAGCTATTATTTGTTTAAAGTTTTTTGTAATCTCAAAGTAAATTTCTTTCACAGCCAGGGCTTTAATTATTTCCATTAAAACTGAAGTGTAAACAATAAAAAAAGTATGTAATATAAAAAATAATTTATGATTAAGCCGTCCATCTACTTAATGTTATTAATGGGTTTTCATTATGTATAGGACCGAACATGTACATTCATATGTATCGAGATTATAATACATATTATTATGGAATGGGAAAATTCGGGGAGTTGTTGCTTGTAGCTTATGTTATTTTAGTCCTCAAAGGTTGGCAACATTGCATTGGTGGTGAATGTGTTAATAGTGGAAGTAATGGCGTTGGTAGTAATGGTAATCATATTGGAAGTCATGGTGTCGATAATGGAAATAATAGTGTTGATACTGGAATAAAATGGTATTCATAGTGGAAGTAATAGTGGCGATAGATGATGTAATGGTGTTAATAGAAGTTATGGTGATAGTAGGGGTGGTAAAGGCGTTGATTGTGGAAGTTATGATGTTGATGTTGGAAGTAATTGCGATGTTACTGGAGGTAATGGTGTTGATACTGGAAATGGTGTTGATAGTTGAAGTAATGGTGTTGATAGTTGAAGTAATGGTGTTGATAGTTGAAGTAATGGTGTTGATAGTTGAAGTAATGGTGTTGATAGTGGAAGTAATGATGTTCGTTGTGGAAGCAATAGTGTTATAGTGAAAGTAGTGGTGTTGATTGTGGAAGTATGGTGTTAGTAGTGGATATAATTATTAAGAGTGGACGCAATGGTGTTAATAATGAATGTAATGGTATTAATTCTGCTGATACTTTTTTTTTTTATTTTTTTTTTATGCGAGGAAGAAGGAGCCAAAGGCCATGAGCCCGCAGTAACAGTTCCCTCCAAGAGAAAAACAAAATACAATATAGAGCCAAATTCAAGATCCGATCATTTTGAGATGCCTGGACACACTGCGTTTGAAAGACTGGAGATCATAGGCAGCAGGAAATACAGACAGAGGGAGACAGTTCCAGAGTTGACCTGTTGCATAAATGAAAGACTGGGAGTAACGGTTAATTCTTGCATTAGAGAGTTGGACAGAAAAAGGATGAGAGTCTGCTGCCAGACGGGTGCTACGCGCCCGTCGTAGAGGTGGAGGAATGCAAGCAGACAGTTCAGAGGAGCAGTGATCATTAAAGTAGCGATAGAAAAGAGATAAAGATGCAACAGTGCGGCGAAGAGACAGAGGTTGAAGGGAGTCAGTAAGAGGAGGAGAGTTAATGAGACGAAAAGCCTTTGACTCCACCCTATTGAGAAGAGCTGTATGAGGGGAGCCTCCCACACATGAGAGTTGTACTCCACACAGGGGGCGGATAAAACCCCTGTATAGAGTCAACAATTGCGCAGGGGTAAAGAAAGAGCGGAGTCGGCTTAGCACACCCAATCTCTTGGAAGCAGATTTTACAAGAGATGTAATATGATCTTTCCAAGATAAGTCCCGAGTAAATGAAACCCCAAGCATGTTCAAGGATGATGTAGGATTAAGCTGAATATTATTAAACATTAGTGGGTATACCTGTGGAAGATTTTGTCGGGTTGAAAGGTGTAAGAACTGAGTCTTAGATGCATTAAAGACAACCATATTATTTTTACCCCAGTCAGAGATACGAGCCAAGTCAGACATTAGGTGTGCCATAGCCTCATCCCTTGTTTGTTGAAGTAACTGTTGAGATGGGCGTTGCGGAACCGAATGGAAAGGTGAAGGGTGGAGTCATCAGCATATGAGTGGATAGGGTTAGATGTACAGCTTAGAAGATCATTGATGAATAAAAGGAAGAGAGTTGGTGATAGGACAGAGCCCTGAGGAACACCACTTTTGATAGATCTAGGAGAAGAACGATGGCCGTCTATAACAGCGGCTATAGAACGACCAGAAAGGAAGCTAGCGATGAAGGCACAGATAGAAGGATAGAAACCGTAGGAGGGCAGTTTGGAAATTAAAGATTTATGCCAGACTCGATCGAAAGCCTTTGAGATGACAAGTGCAATGGCAAAGCTTTCGCCAAAGTCCCGAAAGGAGGATGACCAGGAGTCTGAAAGGTAGGTGAGAAGATCGCCAGTGGAGCGTCCCTGACGGAACCCATACTGACGATCGGAAAGAAGGTTGTGATAGGAAAGATGCCTTAAAATTTTTCTATTAAGAATTGACTCGAAAACTTTTGAAATACAGGACGTTAAAGCAATTGGACGATAGTTGGAGGGTTGGAGTGGTCACCCTTCTTTGGGACTGGCTGAATGAGAGCAAACTTCCAGCAAGAAGGAAAGGTACAAGTTGACAGACAAAGACGAAAGAGTTTGCCTAGGCAGGGTGTAAGCACAGAAGCACAGTTCTTGAGAACAACAGGAGGGACCCCATCATGCCCATATGCCTTGTTAGTATTTGAGGCCAGTGATGGCAGAAAATACATCAGCTGAAAAAATTTTAATGTCAGCCATGAGGAAGTCAGCAGGGGGAAGTGATGGAGGAACAGCACCGGAATCGTCTAAGGTAGAATTGGAGGAGAAAGTCTGTGCGAAGAGATCTGCTTTATCAGTAGAAGAAATAGCTACAGAACCATCAGAGTAGAAAAGAGGAGGGAAGGATGATGAGGTAAAGTTGTTAGAAAGATTTTTGGCAAGATGCCAGAAGGAGCGGGAAGAATTCGAGTTGGAGAGTTGAGAGCATTTAGTATGGATGAAATTATTTTTAGTAGAGCGAAGAACAGACTTGGCACGATTCCGGGCAGAAACGTAAAGATGATGTGATTCAGGGGTGGGTTGGCTCCGGTACCTTTTGTAGGCCCTCTCCTTGTTGCGGACAGCATTAGAACAAGCGTGATTAAACCAAGGCTTTCTTGCATTAGTCAAAGGATACGAGAAAGGAATGTATGCTTCCATGCCCGAGAGAATAACCTCCGTAATGCGCAAGGCACACTCAGATGGCTCACGGCCATGGAAGCAATAATCATTCCAGGGAAAATCAAAGAAGTACTGCCTGAGGGCCTCCCAGTCTGCGGCTCCAAAATGCCACAGACGACGTTTCTCTGGAGGGTCCACAGGCCGTACCGGAGTGATAGGACAGGTTAAGGTAATAAGGTTGTGATCGGAGGAGCCCAACGGAGAGAAAAGATTAACAGAGTAAGCAGAAGGATTAGTTGTGAGGAAGAGGTCAAGTATGTTGGAGCTCTCTCCAAGGCGGTCAGGGATACGGGTAGGGTGCTGTACAAGCTGCTCTAGGTCATTAAGGATAGAAAAGATGTAGGCTTGTTCACCAGGTGGATCCGTGAAAGGAGAGGAGAGCCAAAGGTGGTGGTGAACATTGAAATCTCCAAGAATGGAGATTTCAGAGAAAGGAGAAATGGATAGAATGTGTTCCATCGTAGAAGTAAGATAGTCGAAGAATTTTTGATAGTCAGTAGAATTAGGGGATAAGTAAACAGCACAGATATATTTAGTCAGAGAATGACAGGAAAGCCGAAGCCAGAGTGTGGAGAATTCAGAAGAATCAAGTTCAGGAACACGAGAGCAAGATAAGTCGTTGCGTATATATACACAACAGCCACCTTTGGCTTTGAAATGAGTATAGAGAAAGTAGGAGGATACAGAAAAGGGTTTGCTGTCAGTTGCCTCAGACAGCTGAGTCTCCGTTAGAAAAAGAAGGTGAGGTTTAGAGGAGGAGAGGTGGTGCTCAACAGAGCGAAAGTTAGAGGAAAGGCCGCGAATGTTGCAGAAATGAAGAAGAAGAGAGTCAGACAGTGGTTCCAGGCATCTTGAGTCGTCACCGGGAGAGGGGCAGATGGTGGGGGCATTTATGGTCCCCCCCCCTGGGGACTCCGAGGCTTGGTAAAAGGACGCCATTTTGGGTAAATTTTGAATAGGAAGTGTAGTGTGTACTGTGCATGTAGTTTGGTGAAGATAGTTAGAGAAATTTGAACTGGAGAGCATGCTGGCCTACTCTCTGTGTAACTGAGACACTGAAAAAGTTCAGCAAAGGTGGATGGTCAGAAACTAGTCCTGAGGGCTGATGAAACGGGAGCTCCAGCACTCCCTGTCATCAGCTTTCCATCCACCTCGGGTGTACTGCCCTGCTCGACTGGTGCTACAGTCTACTCCTGTAGACTGGTGCTACTGTTAGTAATGGTCGTGTTACGGGTGGTAGTGGTGTTGGTAGTAATAATCCGGGTAGGTGGGCAGTGATGAAACGTGTGTGGAATTATGGTAATACTGAATATCTATCTATCTATCTATTGCCAGACGCCATTATCCAGTAAGGGGTGGCCATTTGACTCTGAGTTATTTGTTTTACAGGGAGGGGCACTAACCCTCCACCAACCCACTTGTTGACACGTAGGAAGCACGAATGGTTTGGTTATATGGTTACCACCCAGCGTTGTAAATGGTTTAGTATGTTAGTATTAATGGAAATAATAATGGCAGCAGCGGTGAAGCTAATGGAAGTGATAATGGTGATTGTAGTAGCTGCAGTGGTAATGTTATCATTAACTGTATGCAGTAGTTAGTGTTACTGGTGAATAATGGATTCATTGCTTATAGCAATGGTGAGGGTAATGATGCTGCTCCTAGTTTGCACAAACTCTTTACAATATGCATAACTGGTACTTAGGCCAGTTCTTTTGTATCAAGCTTAAATCCACTGTGCCAGCAAGGAGTTAAGCACCCGCAATAACCTGTTTATTATTATTAGCATTAGTTATTGATTGTCAGGGGTGGAGTCACTTTCTCGAGAGGCTAACAGTACTACAAACAGCACTCGTGAGTAATTAGTCTTCGCTGTGTACTGTTGAGAAAGTTTATAAATTCTCGTCCTTAGAGAATCAGCGAAGTAAGCCGGCATAAAGCAAAACTTACTGCTTGATATTCACAAGTCATAACCTTGTCTCTGTTTTCAAGTAACATCCAGCATTTTTAATTCATAAATTCACATTCCCCCGTGACATTCACATCCACTAAGTGGTGGTCAGAAAGTCCACTCCTTTAAATTCTGTATGCATTCGCATCCAGTATATACCTTCTCATTTTCTCATCCACACACATATAATCATTTTTTTTTTTTTTTTTTTTAATAACAGAATGGAGGAAGGAAAAACAAATGAATACAAAAAAAATAAACCATTCACCAGATTAATGGTGTCCTCTGTTCATAAAATATCTGTAACAGTTAGACTTGAACATCTGAGGGTTGAAGTTTGGAGGGAAACAACTCTGGGAAAGCGAGTTTCAGTGAGATGCAGTTAGGGGAATGAAAGAATTCTGATAGGCAGAAATTCTGCAATATGGCTGAGTGTCATTCCAGTCATGAGCACTACCAGATGCCCGTGAAGCACGGGGGAAGGCATGGAGAGGTGGGACAATGGACGCAACTTCGTCTGAGCATTTCCCATAAAAATATCTAAAACTATGAAAGGGAGGCAACACTCCTTCTTACTTGCAGGGGAGATAGTTTATTTGTAATGGCAGGGTTGTTAATAATTCTAACGGCTTTGTTCTGAATTTTGTCTAGTTGTTTTAATGCAACCTCTCCACATCCATTCCACATGGGTGAGCAATATTCAAACTGAGAGCACACCTGGCTCTTATAAATTATAGGTAACTGCTCATCAGCGAAGAAGTTACGGACTCTGTACAATAATCCAAGTTTTTTTCAGGCGGTTTTAGCAAGTGATCTAACATGAGAGGTCCAGCTAAGGACATTGTTAAGTGAGACGCCAAGAATTTCAATACATTTGGCGATGGGAATATTAGTAGTACTGAAGGTAATGTATGAATCTGGCAATAACTGTCGTTTAGTAAATTGTATATATTTTGTTTTACTTGCATTAAAAGAGACAAGGTTGCTTAGTCCCCATTCACTGATCGTAGATAGGTCTTGATTTATGGAGGTGGCTGTACTGAGTTGAGAGGTAGAGATATTAAATTTTGTAAGTGGGTCTGAGTGTGAATGAACTATGTAGTGTTGAGTCATCTGCGTATGAGTGGATGGGATTGCGGGTGACAGATAAGAGATCATTAATATGAACCAGGAATAGGGTTGGCGCCAGAACTGACCCCTGCAGCACTCTGGCGTTAATTGAGTGAAAATTGGAATAGACATCATCTACTTTTACTCTTATTTTCCTGTCACTAAGATATGAAGAAATCAAAGGAACAAAAGACGTTAGTCCATAGCAAGGGAGTTTGGACAGCAGGGAACGGTGCCATACTCTCTCGAAAGTTTTAAAAATATCAAGGGCTACTGCATGGGTTTCTCCGTTAGATCAATTGATTGATGGATGGTATGAGTTAGGAGATTGAGTATGTCAATGGTGGATCTTTCGTGACGAAAACCATATTGTCTATCACTAATTAAGCTGCTGGGTTCAAGATGTTTTATAATGTGCCTATTACTTAAAGTTTCAAATACCTTACGAAGAGAAGATGTGGCAACTATTGGTTTGTAATCAGAGGGGTCAGAGGAACTTCCTTTCTTCGGAACTGGGTGGATATTGGCTTCTCTCCATGAATTTGGGAATAAAGAAGTACGTATGCATAATCTGAATAATTTAGCCAGAACAGAGGCAAGTTCAGGGGAACACTTTTTCAAAACAATTGGCGGAACTCCATCTGGGCCTGGAGCTTTGTTAGTAGGTAAATTGTCTAGGATGGATTTTACGCATCTTGTCTGTACTTTAAGTGGGGCAATTTCGGGAGAGTCAAGTTCTAGTACTGAGACCTTCTGGCTGGTATCGTCTATGGTAGAGTTTCTGGCAAATGTACTGGCAAAAATATCTGCTTTCCCATGCGGGTCATTTGTAATGTTGCCATCTGAAGATTTTAGTGGGGGAATGGAAGATGATTTGTTAAAGTTATGATTGAAAGAATTAAGAGTTGACCAGAATATTCTATTGTCATTAGGGTTGTTAAGTAGTTTTGATGCTTGCTTTTGAAGAATGTTTGATTTAGCTAGATTTATTACAGCTTTTGCATGATATCTAGCAATTTTAAACTAAGAGAGTGATTCAGACGTTTTTCTTATTTTAAGTAAGAGTTAAATGCCTTCCGTTCATTTAATTCACCACCCACCGTTCTAATCACTCGCCATGTACACCTGTGAATCGTACTGTGCCTAAAGAGGGTACTTGCTATTACAGTGCCAACCCCCTTCCCGCAAAAATGTCCACTAGAGCACTACCATTCTCGACCACCTCTGCAGGAACACTTCACTAACTACTCCATCCACCTTCACATTCCCTAATTTTCCATTCATATCACCAAACAAATATATATATATATATATATATATATATATATATAATGTGTGTGTGTGTGTTAAAAAATTCCATTACAAAACTGACAGGAAATCCTTTTTTTTTTTTTTTTTTTTTTCCCACTTCAAAGTACTCTTCCTGAGATGCTACATACATGTCGCAGCCCTTTTCCTATTTCCAGAAACACTTCCTATAGTTGTCTTTTATCGCTTTGTGCTGAGACTCTTGCTTTTTCTTTTCTGGATTTCTTGTAAGTTGTCAAAACTTCTGCCTTTTTAGTTCAAACTTAAACTTGGAGAACATGAAAAAATCACAGGAAACGAGATCTGACGAATACGAGGAATGTCTTTTTCTTTTTTCTTTTTTGAGGGGGTGGGGGAAATTGCTGAACTGCCAACGCGGTGTGTGATGTGGCCTTGCAATGATGCAGTGATGCGAGAACCGCTTCTCTGGACATTTGTGCCTGATGGCTACCGCAGTTGCCTCAGCATAAAACGTCTTTTTTTTTTTTTTTTTTTTTTATAACTAAGTTGAAATGTGCGTGTTTATGGTAACAGAGAAGTCACACAAACATTTTCTTGCAGAGTTTACATTGCCCGAGAATTAGACTTGTCATATACGTAGAACTTGCACAATTTCTCTGTACTATTTGTAATCAGTTTAAATACTGAAGGACAAAAGTTTTCCTAACCTCAGTAGCATTATCTGGCCGTAGCCAGATAATTTTGTGGTAGTGGCGACCACTTGATGAAGCACTTGATCTTGTGCTGGCTACTTCTTCCTTCACCTTTATCTTGCTTTTTCTGCGCCTGCCCTCCTCTCTTCCTATTTCTCCCATCTGTCCCGTCGTTATTTATTACTCTTCTTTCAGTTTTTAGGTGGCTTGGCAATGAGTGACAAGCCTAATAGTTTCCAATAAGCCAGCAACAACGCTGGGTGGCAACCGTATAACCAACCCACACGTGTTCCCTACGTGACAACGAGTGGCTTGGCGGAGGGTTAGTGCGCCTCCCCGCAACTCTAAGTCAAATGGCCTCCCCTTACGAGATTAATGGCTTCTGGCAAGAGATAGATAGACTGATAGCCAGACAATTAAATTATTTTTCCAACCTGAGTAAATACACAAGAGTAGTCGTGCATTCTAAAGCATTCATAAAGACTGATTCTAGTGAATATATTTGATTTCTGGTAGCCAGAATAAAACGAGAACGTGTCCTACTGACCGTAGATAGGTTGACAAATTACATTAATATGACACATGGGTAAATACATCGTTCACTAAAACGGTCATGTGACACTCAAAGCAGTGTAAATGATAACCGTGCACGTTTGCTGCAGTTATGTTAATACAATAGTAATTATGTTCTTTACTGCTAACCTCAGTAATGTGATCAGACATTATGCCACAGACACTCCTGTGACCACCAAACCGAATGTATGATCAACATACATATATTCGTCGTTAATACAGTATGTTACAATAATATTTAAGCTGTTTTTTTACCCATAAATGCAATAAGGAAGGCCTCCTGAACACAAGGCTTAACCTGTATATTGACCGTTTGCCTACAAAGGGGTTATGACTCAGAGGTAATTTTAAATGTCAGTAACCTAACCAAAATACAGTATGGTACTTACAGTACGTTTCTAAACTTTTTCCCAGCATTTATGTATCCCATTATCATCATCGTCCCAATCTCACGATCATCAAGGATCTGGCAAGGACTCGTCATCCATAATTTTATTTTCCACAATCCTCTCTCACAATAAAATCATTCAGGTGAAAAGGATCAATAAGCCAGTTGTTCCTTGAATAATCTGATATTCCTAGTACGATACTGATCCTCTTCTCTACCACATCTTCACATATTTACCTCTTTCTCTTTGTATCACTTCCTCCTCCCTCTTTTATTCCTCCCAGTCTACATTTGCACTTCGCTCATGTCTAACTTCCCCCCATCTCCCTCACTGGCTTTTTTTGCTCTTCTCTTTCCCTAACTTCCCCATGTACCCACTTCTTTGCTTCCTCTCCCTCCCACCATATTTCCCACCCACATTTTATATTTCGATGAAATACTTCTATCCCTCCCGTCTATTTTCCCTGTCATTCCTTCCTCCCATTATATTCCTGCGTTTTCGCTTCCTTTCTTCCTTTTCAGTAACACTCCTTCCCTCACTCCCTCCCTTCCCCCTCTCCTTCTCCTTAGACGGCCACTTTCAGACTTCATGTTTATGGTCAGTCTGCATCCGTTTTAGAGAGAGAGAGAGAGAGAGAGAGAGAGAGAGAGAGAGAGAGAGAGATTGATTGATTGATTGATTGATTGATTGTAGTAGAAACTGGCGGCGCAACTGCTAAGGTCATATGCCGCCGGACAACAAGCTAAAACACATGGCAAATAAATTGTGCATAGTTAATAACTTTCTAGAAATAATACACTGAAGATAATAAAAGAATAGTTAAAAGAGAAAACAATTTCTTATAAAAGTGGAAGGAGGCCCGCCTCCTGAAGAAAACCAAAAACATCAGTAAAAACGCTATGGGCTCCCCCAAGCATCGAGGAGAGACAGTAGGCACCATCTACCCCTGTATGCCTATGGAGGAATCTCCGGCGCAGGTCCCCCAAACTTGGACACTCGACCAGCAAGTGAAAGACATTAAGGGGAACAAAGCAATCATCACAGTACGGTTGAGTCTCGCCACTCATCAGGAACCCATGTGTAAGCCGAGAGTGCCCAATGCGAAGCCTAGCAAGAGCTACCTCCAATCGCCGAGGCATGGAAGGGAGAACCCTTGGCACAACCACTCTCTGGAAGACCTCTTTCAGCTTATTATGAGCAACATCATCCCAGCGTCTCTGCCAACACACATACATTCTGGCCCTCAAGTAAGGTGTTAGATCAGATGCAGGAAGTGGATATTCTGTTGGGGGCCGTTGAGAAGCCGCAGCCTTGGTCAATGCATCCGCAGTCTCATTGCCCACCACACCAACATGTGCAGGAACCCAGCAAAAATCCACTCTCTTCCCCCGACGACGAATGAGGAACAGCCACTCCAAAATAGCTAAAACTAAGGGATGGGAAGAGTTAAAAGAGTCCAGGGCCAAAAGCACCCCTTGAGAGTCGCTAAAAATAGTAAAATAATTGTCAGGATGAACAAACACCAACTTCAAGGCTAAAATGATGGCTGACAACTCTGCAGTAAAAACTGAGGCAACCAAAGGAAGACTACCTCCACGGCTAAAATTGGGAAATACCACTCCAAAACCAACACCTGATGCGGATTTAGAGCCATCAGTATACACAGGCACAGAACCACCATGACTAGAAGAATGTTCTAAAAATAACCTTAAAAGACAGTGAGGAGCGACAAAATCCTTTGAACCTGCAATAGGTCTGCAGAAAGTTCTATCTATCTATCTATATACCTAGGCTGCTTCCCCCAAGGAAAGGGCAATCTCCAAGGCGCAACCCTCAGGATCTGAACAGGACTGACAAGTACTGCCGACAAACCAAACCCCTCCATTATATCCTGAACCCTATAGCCAAATGGACGAGGCATGTGAGGGTGTCTACTATAACACAAAAGCCAAGACTGTTTCGTCACACCCTCACAGACAAGTGAGTCTGGAAGGCAACGAATCCGGAGCCAGCACCGTACTGCAACAGACTGACGCAGTAGATCTAAGGAAGGCACACCAGCTTCCACCAATAAGCTGGGAATTGGAGAGGACCGAAGAGCCCCAGTTGCAAGGCGAAGACCAGTATGATAGAGAGCATGTAGAGTTTTTAGTCTTGATTCTGTGGCAGAGGAATATACCTCACAGCCATATGACAGCTTAGAGGTTACAAATACCTGAAACAAATGCAAGAGTGTCCTTCGATCAGCACCCCAAGAGGTATGGGACAGAACCCTTAATAGATTGAGAGCCTTCATACATGATGTTTTAAGATTTGCCAAGTGTGAGACCCATGTCAAAAGACAATCAAACGTCAGGCCCAAGAATTTCGTCTCCGTCACACAACGGAGTCTCCTGCAACAAAGTTGGAGATCAGGGTCCGGGTGTACCCCTCTCATCCTACAGAAGTGCATAGCCACGGTCTTTGAAGGGGAAAACCGAAAACCCTTGGAAGTGGCCCAGGCAGAAATCTTGTCCAAGGCAAGTTGCATCCGCCGCTCAATAGCAGACATGCGGGAGCCAGAAAACCATATAGCTAAGTAATCCACATAAAGGGATGAGGATACCCCAGCAGGCACAGTGTCAATGATACCATTAATGGCCACTGCAAACAGGGAAACACTTAAGACACTCCCCTGTGGGACACCTTCCTCCTGGCACAGTGGCGCAGAGAGGGTAGAACCCATACGGATCCGAAATACATGATCAGTCAAGAAGTCTCCAAGCAACACAGGCAGGCGACCACGTAAACCAAAGGTATGAAGTTGTTGGAGGATGCCATGGCGCCAGGCAGTGTCATAAGCCTTCTCAAGGTCAAAAAACACAGCCACAAGATGTTGCTTGGAGGCAAAAGCTTCACAGATTGACGCCTCAAGCCTGATAAGGTTGTCTGAAGTGCATCGTAATTTACGGAAACCACTCTGCGACGGAGAGAGAAAGCAACCCTTCTCCAGAAACTACATAAGCCTGACATTGACCATCTTTTCGAACAGCTTGCACACACATGATGTTAAAGTGATAGGGCGATAATTGGAGACTTGGGAATGGTCTTTACCAGGCTTGGGAAAGGGGAGGACAATACCCAATTTCCAACTCCTCGGAATAAGGCCCTCACTCCAAACCCTGTTAAAAAGGTCCAATAAAAACTGAAGTGAATCAGTCGGAAGATGATGCAGCATAGCGTATGGAATATCGTCAGGCCCAGGAGCAGTGTCACAACACTCTGAAAGGGCAGCATGTAGCTCACGGAGGCTGAAATCTAAATTATACAGCTCTCCGCCACGAGAGCGAAAGTCAAGACCCAGCCTCTCCCGATTCCTACGAAAGGTGGCAAATGGCCGAGAAGGATCCTTTGTGGAGACAGCGTAAAACTGATCTGCAAAAGCAGAGGCTACTGCATCTGGTACAGACACAAGTTCTCTGTGAAGGCGCAACACTGGAGGGGAGGGGGGCAAGAACCTACCAGAAATCTTGCGCACCTTTTTCCACACCACAGACATTGAAGTTGAAGATGTAATTGTAGAAACATACGACCTCCACGAGTTACGGCGAGCATTCTTCATGACCCATCTACAGTGAGTACGTGCTTTGCGAAACTGTATTTTTAGAAAAACAACATTACGATTGGCAAAATACCGATGAGCAGCTGCTTTGTAAGTTCCCTTTGCTATGAAGCAGTCATCATTCCACCATGGCACAGGTCTCCGGGAAAAAACACCAGAAGTCCGTGGGATAGAATGAATCCCTGCTGAGAAAATGGTCTTAGTAAAATAACATTCGGCATCATCGATAGTTGAAAAATCAGTAACCCTGTTGGCAAATACACATAGTTCCTCAAAGAGAGACCAATTAGCCCTGTCCAGACACCAGCATGGCAGATGGGCTACAGGAACAGAGCGAGTAGATTGGACCCCTACAGGATAATGGTCACTACCATGTAGATCATCCAAAACCTCCCAAGAAAAATCAAGGGCACAGTTAGAGGAGGAGATGGTAAGGTCAATGACAGAATACATGCCAGTCTGAACATGAAAATGGGTCGGCCTTCCATCATTTAGGACAACCAAATCTAAATCGCCAACCAAAGAGGCAAGAAGATCACCCCGGGGATTTGAAAGTGAGTCACCCCACAAAGGATGGTGGCCATGAAGGTCACCAAGGAGTAGGAAAGGGGGTGGAAGTTGGCTGATAAGGGTTTCTAGATCAGCACGTATAACAGGAACGGAAGGTGGAAGGTACAGACAACAGATGGTATAGCACCTCCCAACGTGCATCTGTACTGCTAGAACTTGAAAGGGTGACTGAATCTCAAAGGAAATAAAGGGGACATCAGAACGGCACAAAATTGCACATCCACCGCTGTGACCACCAGGAGGAGATGCATGGAAGGCTTTATACCCCCTAATGGAAGGGAACTGTCTGTCCCCCACCATTGTCTTCCGAAGACACACACATAGAGGGTTCAGAGCAGAGAGTAATAACTGCAATTCCTCCCAATTTGCCATGGCACCCCTACAGTTCCACTGAAGACAGATTGGTACCGATTGAGCCATAGTGATTAGTATTAAATATTATGAACTTAGAAAGCTATGTAGCAACCTCGTTGGGAAGGGAGTGAAAACCCTTCTTCCTAGGCGTGGAGCTCTGCCTCACCAACCGAGAAGGCAATGAAGATTTAGAGTTTCCATGGGTGGAAGTACCCTTACCCCGAGACATGTCCCGCCCATCGCCAGAATGAGCCCGAAACACAGAGACCTTCTTGGAAGACCCACGTGCCCCGTCCGCACACCCATGTGAGGGTTCAGCTGGCACCTCGGGGCCAACCGAACCCCCCCCCAACCAAATTATCCAAAGGTTGGCCGCTGGGTGACGGATCAGAGGGAGCAAGCGACTGAGCTCTATGAGTATCTAAAGACCCAGGCCCCACCACACCTGAGGAAGAGGCAGGGACTGGAATCCTAGAAGGGCCATCATGAACACCCTCAGACTTAGACGCCACCACTGGCTGGGTTGTCGAGCGAAGAGCCCCCTCAGAATCTTCATGTGGTACAGAAGTTTGAACCTAGGGGAGTCACCCAAAAACTCCTCACTCCTCAATCGTTTGAGGTTGTCAGATGCAACCTCCATCTCTGCACCAGAACTTAAAGCATTAGAAACTATAGCGCCATACTGTAAAGAAGAGTGAGCAACAGTAGCAGAGCGGGCAGATGGTACAGGAGCAGCAGTCGGTACGGAAGCAGCAGCTGATACAGAAGTATGAGAGACACTGTTTTTTTTTGGATATGTCATGACAAGGATGCACAGGAAGGACATCGGGAGTTTTGGATGTGTCAAAGCAAAGTGTAGCATCGACACGGGTGTTTGTCACAGGAGGAACTGGAGGAACTGGGATGGGGGAGGCACTCCCAGATGCTGGAAGAACCACTGCAAAGGGGACACCCCCAGAGACAGGAGGCACCTCCCTGGAGGAAGCACAGCTGCTTCCAGGCTGCACTCCCTCAGTGGAACCCCCTGGTCGAGAAGGCCTGGAAGTAGAACCCCGAGAATTTGACGAGGCATTGTTTGATGACAGGGGTACCTGCCGGGTAGCTTTATGGCGAGACAACGCAGCAGCAAAGGTAACCCCAGGGCGAATGAACCGGTCCCTTACCCTGGCCTTTGCCTCAGAAAAGGAAATTTTCTCCTTCGTTCGGACAGAAATGATCTCTTATTCATATTTGTATACATCACAATCCCTTGAGGAGGCTGCATGTGCTCCTCCACAGTTCAAACATTTAGAGGGTTGAGAACAATCATCTATACCATGAGAAAGTCCACCACAATTTCCACAGACCTCAGGAAGGCCAGACACTTCCTGCCTGCAAGAACGGCAGACGTGACTAAATCTTTGACAATAATAGCATTCTCTAGGTTGGGGAACATGAGGTTTAACCATTAGCTTCCACCATGCAGCAGTGATAACCTCCGGCAAGGTAAGATGGTCAAATGTCAAGATAAGAGTGGGCGTGGGGGTTAAAACCCCATCAACCTTCTTCATAATTCTCTGTACTCCTACAACACCCTGAGGAGCCAGCCCCTCTAAGAGGGAAGAATCAGAATATGAGATCAAGTCACGAGAATACACAACCCCTCGGGACTGGTTCAGGACCAAATGACGAGAGGCAGATACAGGATAACCGGCGACCACAGTTAGAGACTGGATGCGTGAACTCTCCTGTTCATTCCTGGCTTCTAACAATAGAGGGCCATTGCCCTGCAAAGACACCTTGGGGGTAAATCCACATGCTGATACTAGACCACTGTGAATCTGAAAAACAATTCAGGTTCCTGAAAGAAGTACCACTATCCACCTTAAGGACAACGTATTTTGTGAAAGAGTTATTAGCAAACACACCAGGTAACACCTCGATAGGAAGGGTGCCTTCATTCGCAATTTTGGCAGATGACCCTGGGGGTACAGGGTCATCGGCCAGAGAGTGACCAGGTGATGCCAACTCGTGCGGCTGGCCACCGACCACACAAGTGGTTAAAGGAGTTTGCGATGTATCCATATACACATGCTTTACACAAAATGGCACCAGGAGCCAAGGGAAACTGCCTACCAGGGAGTGAGGGGACCGAGCGCGGTCTGATGGGAGCGGGGTACCTCGTCCCCAGAGGGTGTCCCAAAAAGGACACCCCGTGCTACGAAAGTTTGCTCCCACCAGTGCAAAGACCCCCTTCCCCAACACCCCACAGTCCAGACACCCAACCAACCAACTCAGGACAGCACTGATGCGATCCATTTGGAGGGTGGAACCAATGACCCATACGGGTAACCTACGTTTCGGGCAGCGCTTAGTCAGACCCCTCACCCACAACCCTACCCGCATGGGAGACCCTGCCAG
The DNA here is from genome assembly GCF_032717465.1 of Coenobita brevimanus. Lineage (NCBI taxonomy): Eukaryota > Metazoa > Arthropoda > Malacostraca > Decapoda > Coenobitidae > Coenobita > Coenobita brevimanus. The sequence goes on along the minus strand of NC_137020.1, from coordinate 16,574,003 downwards.
ATGTCGTTACATCCACGGGCAGGCTTGTGGGATCACCGGAGCACGCAAGCCCCCCCACCACGACAAGGTGGCTGCCCACGGGGGGGGGGGAGAGAGAGAGAGAGAGAGAGACGGGGCACTGGGGGTGACTTGGAAGAGAGGCTAGCACTAAAGAAATAAATATAAAATTTTAATATCGCTTCATAGGCGGACGCCATTATCCAGGAAAAAATCGCCGTAGTTGAATAGCCTCCATGTCGCCCTCTCCTCAGCCTTTAGGCTGGACCCCTCCTTAGGGACTGTAAGTCTGTGGTCTGCGTATCTATGTACCTCTCTCTAGCTCACATCCCCTCATTATTATGCCTCTCCACCCCATCCATCCATGCCATCCTAGTAGTCCAGTTGCCAAATCATGATTTTTAGGCGAACCTTGCAAAAATACCCCCAAGTAGGTTATGGTTGATGTTAGTAGGGGATGTTACTCAGAATCAGGATCTGAATGTTGCCCTGCGGCCATCATTGAGCATTTTGAGATATTCAAGATGGCGTCAAGATGGCAGCCACAGAAAATTCACATCTAAAACAGGTCCCCAAATGTCCATTTCTTTACCATTTATGTGATGCAATATGTCGAATATTAAGTATTTGAGGTCGAGGAATCCATTTATGGCCATGAAACAACTGTAGATCTGCATTTTATTTAATTATACTCATATTTTACATTCAACAGGTCTGTTGGCACGCTGCTGATGAATTCCGGCCTTTCAGACATTCCAAAACATGCTTTTGGGGGAGTAGAAAAAAATGCTCTCCGGCAAAAAGTACCCACAGAACGTGAGAGCATTCAGGCTACTTGCTGAGGAGCTTCTTCTGAAGCACATCATAGAGACAGACTCTTTTGAGGCTTTAAACACCATGATGACAGATGTGTCAAACCAAACAAAACTGCCAAGCTCTGGGTGGACTGCTTCATATGTCCGGTGCTCATTATGATGGCCTTCGCACGATCAGAGCGTGAATCAAACTGTCCCCTTCATCTTTGATCACAGATGATGTCTTACGTTTTGCATCTGGCCATGTGAACCATGCTTGTTATGGCCTGTACTATCTGCGATCCACGGGGGCACTCCCTTCTCAAGTATCAGAGATGTTCCTCAATGGCCAACACACAATGAGACATTCACCTGGTGCATCGAACTCAGCATGGAATGATATGTGCACTACATTACATCGAGACCACTTTTATGCACCTCGGACACAATCAAGAAGGTTTGACTGGATTCACTTTGAACAGCAATGCTATCCAATGATGGGCCCTCAGCCTTCACTCCTGCAGTGTGCTTTTTCATGACATCCAAGCTACGAGAGAAAACACAGAACAACCCTGAAAATACCACAAAGAAGAATCTGCATGGATCCGATTAGACACTTCTGACAGACTGAAACTTCGGCAAAAGCTGGAGCAGTGCATCGATCCTCTGGATCCTATTGGCCACCATCAAGAACTCTTCAACACTGTTACAGGACAAACAGTTTGCAAGTCTTCTAATGTGCACAAAGCATTGGCGTTGGGAAAAGAATCTATGGAAACATATGAGGCAAAGCTTCCAGATGGATTCTTGATCCAATTACTTGTCCCATAACCACAAAGGCAACAAAGAGAAAGCAAGTAAAGCTAAACGAAGGTGGTGATCCAACATTCGACACGAAATTGATTTTCACCAGGACCCTGGGCTCATGGACACAAAAGATTTTAATCTGAAGGACCTGTTTGACTATGAACTCTCGCAGATTCCAACTTCTCTGTTCAATGATGATGGAAACCTCAGACCAGCAACATCAAAATCAAAACTCAAGAAATGCTTGGAAGTTGAGCAATCTTCTCGAACAACACCAGACCCACAGGTTGTGCAATCCTCTGGACGATACATTGGCCTGTTCCTTTTACAATCAATGACCTTATTCCAGCAGTGGAAACATACTTGCAACAGAAACTGATCAACAGTGATGTGTATCTGATCTTCGGCAGATACTATCAATACAGCCTAAAAGGGTGTACACGAAATCAATGGTCATCTGTCACAGCTAGTGGTTATTTTCATTTCACTGCAGGTTCATCACTCCCCTCTCAGTTTGCATCCCTTTCGATTGTGGACAACAAAGTACAAATCATTGACCTACTATGTGATGCTTTGGTAGAATGTTTTCAGAAGGATATCACTGACAGGAAACTTGTCATCACTGGATCAGATCCTGTACCATATGACATCCAGAAAGGAATGTATATGAGAAGACAGGACTTGACTGTGACACATGAAGAGGCCGACGTCATCATTGCAAACCATGTGGTACATATTACCAGGCAAACCCAGGCAACCATACATGTCGTTTGTGATGATACTGATGTGTTTGTCCTTCTTGTCCATTTCTTTGCATCCGAAGGTCTCTACAGCGATATATTCATGGTTTGAACTCATGCATCAAGGAATGTTGTAAATATTGGTGCAACAGCTAAAAAGCATGTTGACATCGCGAAGTACACACATCCTCTCCATGCTTTAACAAGCTATGACAGAGCCAGTACACTACACGGCATTGGAAAAGTGAAAGCAATGAAAGTGGTCAAGCAAGAAAATCTTCCTCCTTTCTTGGGTGACACTGAGGCAACCGATGACGCTTTTGAAGTCAGAGCTGTTGCATTCATTCCAATTGTTATGGAAGTAAGGCATAAGGGACACTGTCTGATGTTCGGTTCAGTGTGTGGCAACATAAAACTGCAAGACGAAAATCTCAGCGATTCAGGTTGGCAACTTTTCTGCCTAGCTCTAATGCATTTTGATTGCATGTTGGAAGAGCATATTATCAAGCTTGTTTGTGAAAGACATCACTGCAGTTCAGTCCCCTAGATATGGACCCTTCAGAGTTTGGATGGAAGGCTGACCATGAAAAAGTGAAAGCAATGAAAGTGGTCAAGCAAGAAAATCTTCCTCCTTTCTTGGGTGACACTGAGGCAACCGATGACGCTTTTGAAGTCAAAGCTGTTGCATTCATTCCAATTGTTATGGAACTAAGGCATAAGGGACACTGTCTGATGTTCGGTTCAGTGTGTGGCAACATAAAACTGCAAGACGAAAATCTCAGCGATTCAGGTTGGCAACTTTTCTGCCTAGCTCTAATGCATTTTGATTGCATGTCGGAAGAGCACATTATCAAGCTTGTTTGTGAAAGACATCACTGCAGTTCAGTCCCCTAGATATGGACCCTTCAGAGTTTGGATGGAAGGCAGACCATGAAAACCATATCCTTCTGCCAGTCACACTTCCATCAGGCACGGTGGCTGCTCTGATAGGGCGTTGAACTTGTTATGTTGCAGCTGTCGCTCCACAGATGCATGTGCCACCCGGTGCTGTTCTTGTCGTAAAACAGATATTGCCCGTAGTGTCTTCTGCAAATGCAATATCAGTTAAGGACGTTGTTGATGAAGTATGTGACACTGACGATGAATTGGATGATGAAAATGATGAAATGCTCAGTTGAAATAAATACTGTCCGTTATTGAAATAGAAATTAATGCACATTCTAACCCATTCATTGCCACAGCATTAAAGTTATTGATATCACGTTACCTTTTGTGTGTTTCAAGTCGTCTTGTAGAAATATGTATGTGATTTGTCAACCGAATATTGTTTTTTTAGACATAAATATAGTGTGAAATATGAGA
>NC_137020.1:16562803-16565303 GCF_032717465.1 Coenobita brevimanus | reverse complement strand
ACCACAACAGAGAAGTAAGCCTCATGTCCACGGTTCACCACCCCTTGATGCACCGTACTGATTCTGTTGATTACCATAGCGAGAGCAGGCGTCGTCTTTGGAAACCTGAGTGTGTAATGGATTACAATATAAACATGCGCCTCGTGGACCAGTCTGACTCCATGATATCGACGGTAGAGTGTGCCAGGACCACGATGAAGTGGTATAAAAAACTGTTCTTTCACTTGCTAGATATCACTGCTCTGAATTGCCACCACCTTCACGCCATGACCACAGGAGTTCAGGAAACATTTGAAGGGTTTGTGAGGGAGCTCACACGAGAAATCTTTGCTAAGTATGCTGTTGAAAGGCCCCAACAGCGCCCCCGCACTGCCCCTATTATCCAGACTCCCCAGAGAATATCCGGCCGCCATTTCCCCACTCCTATCCCTCCCCAGCCCAACAGACCTAGGCCCCAGCGCAGGTGTCACGTGTGCAGTAATTCCCAGGTGAGACTCACGACACAGAGGAAGGACACCCGCTATGAGTGCGTGCAGTGTGACGTGGGTCTGTGTATTCACCCATGTTTTAGTGAATATCACACGTTGCTGCAATTTTAGCATGGTGTGAATGCGAAAGGACGCTGAAATTATGAGGTAAATGCGACAGACAGACGCTCTGTGAAAATATCAGTCATGTGGATCGCCAAATATTAGTATAAAGTGCCTATGGGTAGAACATAAGTGAAAACATTGGGTGTAAGTATATAAATCTGCCCTAAGTTGAAACTTACATAGAGAGGGTTGTTTGATGCGATATTCTGTCGCTCAGTGCAATAAATACGGCCCCTTATTATATATTTATTATTATGTGACATTCTTACGGGTATAATATAAGTTCAAATTATTGTATATGATGATGTATATTCTAAGTCAAATATTCATAGCGTGTCTATAAAGATAAGATTTCCTGACGCTTAGTCGAATGAATAAGGCACGTATTAGTCAAAATAAAAGTCAGCAAGTGATAAAGTGAATAATTAGTATATAAGTGTGTGAGTGAATTAGTATATAAGTGTGTGAGTATTATGTATGACGAAACATTCCTTGCGAGGGTATTTTCAGGCGATATTCTCACGCTCACTTGAATAAATAATGGCAGTAAGTATGTACAGTGCATTCTAGGGGTGTAAACGTGTGTAATGTAAGTGGGAAAATATAATTGGAGTGAATAAATAAAGTAGATGATGAAACACGAGTGTTTGAGATCGTGGTTGCTACGTGAATAGGCGCTAGCATATCGATAAATGCCCTCGTAATGAATGAGAATAATTGAAAACCTTCACAGTGGTGGAGGAAAGGTTCTATGTAAATGGGAAAATAATTGGAAAGTGATAAAACAATTTGGTATGTTGAAATACGAGTCATAGCGAGTGCGGTTACTAAGCTGATGTGCGCTAAACTTATGCTGCATGTCATCATAATGAATGAAAACATCTGAAAACACTTACAAACAGTTGTAATTGGTAAATTGTCATTGAAACAGAAGTATACAAGTAGAAAAAATGATAGGTTGACTCATACCAGAAACTTAGCATATAGCATGTTACGACTCGGACCTACCTCGCTATGCTCGTGCGATGGTACAATGCTTATTTTTCCTACATATGTGTCTGAAATCCATTATATTGTTACTGTTATTATGTAGAGGTGTTGTGTGTTGTTTGTCCCATTATTCCTTACCATAGAAAACGTAAACGCATATCCAGCCCATTACAGAATACGATACCTGCGGGGGGAAACCGCACCTGTACAGACCACTTATAGACCGCAGAGACTACTTTCTTCATGATTTTCCATCGTTTCTCGACCTAAGCGGAAGTTTTAGAAGAAAAAAAATTTTTCCAAAAAGGCTCGGGACTGGGGGATGTCATAGGTGCGGAAAGGCTCGGGACGTGACGGGTTAAGTGAGAATACTAAAAATCACTACTGTCCCGTAAAGTTCCAGGTTCAAAACAAAAGGGTTAGATAAAATTACAAGTTAAAGTTTAATGCACAAACTAACAACAAAACATTCAGGACTCATAAGGATAATGTAATGGCAAAAACAGGTTAAATATATGGTTAACTGCAATAGCCACTATTAACACGAAATTAGCATGAGTAAATTTATCTAAGTCAGCCCTGTTAAAATGAGATACCAGATAATACTCAGTGAATGCCAGATATATTATTACAGATACAAAATATTATTAATGATGGCTGACAATAAGAACCTTACATAAATTACAAAAACCTTACCAGGCCTAAGAATCAACCTTATGCTACACAGTACAAGAAAAAATACAATAACACTTATACTCAAATTACATAGCTGCTAGATGGTTGGAGACTTCCTGAGCACTCACAATAATAACTGTACAGGGGAGGACAGAGATGTGAACAAAATGAGGAGTAGATCTAAGTGGCAATAATGCAGAGACTGAGCTCATTATATAGGGGCCGGTAGAGCTTGATACAAC